>NW_020954585.1:18729609-18925228 GCF_900497805.2 Vombatus ursinus
ACTTGAAGCAGCCAAGGTGGTGCAATGGATAGAGCACCAATCCTGGACTCAGAAGGACCTGAGTTCAAACCTGGCCTCAGACACTTACTAGCTGTGCGACCCTGAGCAAGTCACTTAACCCTGTCTCAAAAAAAAAAAAAAGATCACAATTGTAGGCATTTTCTCCCTTGTACTGTCTCATTTTATCACAAAATATACCTGAAAAAACACTGGATTTGGCATCAGAGGACCTGGGCTCTAATCCTGTCACTCACTGCCTGTGACAACTTGAACAAATCACTTACATCTCTCTGGGCCTTATCCAAACTACAAAATGAGACAGGACTACATGATCAGTAAAGGTGACTCTATATCTAATTCATATATGTCCCATAACTCAACATCACGTATAAATATATACTGTACTCTTCCTTTTGGGCTTTGATATGCTGGATGCTGTCCCAAAATTCATCATCTTTCCTAAATAAGGAATCATTAATTTCAAAGAGGTACAGTACCCAAAGGTATACTCGGAAAATCTGTTCTTTCATTTAGCAATGACTTTCAATAAACATTTGTAAAGTGCATCACTGTGTTTGTGACTTGGGGAGAAACAAAAGTCATAAGAATTTCTGCTCCTAAAGGATCTTATCCTATAATAGAGGAATTAGACACACATGATGCTACAAGCTCATGAGAGCTGCTAAATAAAATGCCATCTTCAGCCTAAAGAAGGTGATTACCAATTGTGGCGACTGAGGACAGATTCAGAGAAGAGGTGGCATTTGAGGTAGGGTTTAAATAATGGGCACTTTCAACAGGCAAAAGGTGAAAAGAAAGGCATTCCAGGCAAAGTAGTTAGTATAAGCAAGGACATGGTGGCAGATTAATAATGTAAGTTCATCTTTAGGGAAGAAAGAATAATCTAATTTGGTTGGAGTATAGCTTATATGGAGGGGAAAAATATGAGACAATGCTGAAAAGACTAATTAGAGTCAGATTCTAGAGGGCTCTGAGTCTGGCAAAGGAATTCATACTGTATCAGAGATGAGATAGGGAATCACTAACAATTTTAAGTGATATGACCAGAACTATAAGTAAAAAATATTATTTGACAGTGAGTATATATTGCAGCAGTGAGAGAATCACTGCTTTTTATGAAATTATTGCAAAAGTCCAGGTGGATGGTAATGACTGTTCTACGGCAGTCACATTGGGAATAGAGAGGAAGAGATAAAGAAAAATGTTGCAAAGGTGAAGTGACTGGACTTGATCACTGATTGAATACACATGGGAGATGAGGAAGAGAGAAAAGTTAAAGATATTCCCTCCTAAGGTTACAAACAAGGGATACAGAGTGAACTGTGATGCCAGAAGAAGAAATATTGAAGTCAGAAGGAGGAATAGAGGTTAAGGTTAAGGGAGAAGATACCACCCTTGATTTTAGAGATGGTGAGTTTGAATTGCCAGTGGACTATTCAAATAGTAATGCACTATTAGTAGTTGGAAGTAAAAGTAACTCAAAAGAGAGGTTAGAACTAGACACAGATGTAAAATTCTTCTGCATAGTGACAGGAGGTGATGACCATGGGAGCAAATGAGATTGTGTAGAGTGGAAAGCCAAGAAGAGACAAGTGAATACAGACCTATAAGATATGGAGCCAACAAAGAAGACAGGGAAAGACAAAACGAGAACAAGTGTCCATCAGGCGTGTCAAAAGCAGCAGAGAATTGAGTCGTATAGTAAGAATATATAGTAACCACCACCCTTATCTAGTAGCTTTCTTTTCCCTTTGGGTGGGTGGAGGTGGTCCAAACATGTGATGTCACTGATGTGATGACACTCAAATTTTGGAAACTCCCCCACCAAAGGACAAGTGAAGTTCCCAATTGTCCTGCAATGTATATAACCTTACAGTGGGTGCAGACAACGTAGAGGTTAAATAACTGCTCCTGGTCACACAGCTAGTAGGATCAGAGGCAGGAACAGAATCCAGGTCTGACTCGAATACGGGCCCTATATCCATATGCTTGCTGTTAGATTTTTACTGAAGAATAGGAAATTTTCTCTGAATTAAAAAAAAATCTTTGCATAAGAAACTGACCAAAACTATTAATTTTATTCTTTAAAGCTGTCCTATGAACTATGAACTTATGTCTGATGCACCAAAGATATGACCTCACACATGATAGATGTACATGTATGAAAACAATGACTGTATTCATGTGATTTTGGGTAGGAAAACACACAAGGTAACGTAGCAAGCTTAACAATATTAAAAGTGAAAACTCCTTAAGTCAAATAATATTGATAACTTATTTATTTACTATTTAGTGAATATAAATACAATAAAAATACTTATTCCTATGAAGAAACAGCATAAAAAAGTACCAAAATGCCATAGATACAGGTCCTAGTCAGAGGATAACAGAATTCACTGCAGAAAAGAACCTTAGAGATCATTGACTCTAACACTCCACACTCATAAATAAGAGAATACATTGTTCAGTCAACGTGTACTGAGCACTGTTATAATACCAAAATATTTCCAGGTTTCTTTGATAAATAGTTTTACAAGTTTAAAAATGTCAAGGGTTAAACCTACTCCCTAAAACAGTAATAAAAAGGCTGCTTGATTTGTAATAATAAAAAAACAGAAACAAATATTTATGATATAGTATGTCAACATAATTCAATATGACTGATCCAAAAAAATAACAAATGTGAAGGATGCCAAGAAAGATGGAAAGACCCATATGAAGATCCCTTCATAAAGTGAATAAATGGAAGTAGGGTGACTACCTAAAAACATCAGAAACAAAGCTTTTTAAATACACAGATGGAAAAGTGAGAAATTTATATCTTACTTTAAGCAAAATGTAAATAGTTCAGACACTATGGTTATATGGAAGATATTATTTATTTTGCGTGTTTTCATTTGTAAAGAATGTTATAATTTATAATTTAAAAAACACAGAAAAGTTATTGATTTGCCCATAAAACTGTTGAACACAATCTAGAACACAATCCCAAAGAGTTAAATTTGTGTTTCAATTTTAACTCTAAATTTCCTGACATCAGACCATTAGTATTATGTGAATGCAGAATTTTGCTATTTAATTTCCTCCTTAGAGATCATAAAACAAACCAAGAGAGAAAACAAATAAATCTGCCATTTACTTATTATGGAGTTCAAACCAGGTCAATGGCCCTATTAGAGTGTAACTGAGTTCAGCTTACTTATTAATAAACGCTGACGGCACATGCTGTAACTATGGCTGTAAATGAAGGAAGATGCTAGGAGCGGCTATTAGCAGTATCCCTTATAATATGGATCTCTATCTAGAAGAATGAGTTACGTTAACAGACGGTGACATTTTCATCTCTGTTGGAGGGGATAGGGAGTAAAGAAAAGACTGGAAACCTCAAAGTGTCTTATTTTTCTTTATACACCTAAAAGCTCACGTAAAACCCACTGCTGCCAATGGAAACATGGCAGGTAAGGCATAAAACAACAACACACACTTGAACAATTTATTATTTTACAGCTGATCAAAAGAGTCAGTCTTTTAACTCACGAGGGCTAAACCAATTCTTGTATAGGACGACCTAACCCTGACCCTCTGACCTGGTCTCACCACATTCTAATCATTTCTTATTGACAAAGCACCTAGTAAGCTACAATGGAAGGAGTTCTGGCCTATCAGTCAAATGACATGGGTTCAACATCACAGCTCTGCCCCTTGGCCAGAAGTCACGGTACTTCTCTTGTTCCTCTGGGATGCAGTTTCTTTATCTTTAATATACTAAGGGAAGAAGAAGGTGTAGGAGTAAATGACTTATATGGTCCTTCTTCCAGCTCCAAATCTGTGACTCCTGTGAATTTACTAGGCCAACAGTCAAATATTCTAACTATAGCAACTGCTGTGTCAGTGTGCGCTCTTCCCTACCCCCGCCCCCGCCTTTATGCAGATATAGAACCATAATGGGGCAGTGCTATCTTCCACTGGATGTTTCCTTTAATTCCTATTACTTCTATTTTCATATATGCTGGAGAAACCACTGCTGGTGTCCTATAAATACAAAATTCTGCATACTATCCTACCCACGTGCTGAATGACCGCAATGTATCTATTACAAGCACTCAACTAGTTGTGAAATGATGCTCTGAAGGAAGAAGGGATGTAAAATTGCTCCTGCTGAGAAAGATCAGCACTCTGTCAGGAAGAGAAGTGAATAGATAAGCTATCTATATCTATATCTATATCTACATGTACATCTACATCTATACCCCTGGTTTGTATGTGGCTATTTCATGCTGTCGTCTCCATGAGATTAAGGGTTCCTGGAAGGCAGGGACTATTTCCACCTTTCTTTGCATCCTCAACCCTGTACAGTACCTGCGGAACAGTAAACGATTCCTAGATTGCGGATTTGACTGACTACCATGACAGCAAGCTTTCCATTGGCCAGTTACATCCAGAGGTTTCACCATGGAGAAATATCAGGCATTCTATCTCTAGAAAAGAGGATCTTTTAAGATAAATGTATGCTCTCCATGATTTTTTAAATGGGAAATTTAAAAAAATAAAAACAATTCTAAGTGTCAATCTGACAAAAGGCTTATGATTACTTTGAGATTAAACTACCAGGTAAAATCCACCTTTTAAAAAGGACATTATGGAAAGTGTGTGTTTAAACACCTGAAAAACTTTTATTCCTTCCTTTTCTTTTTCTTAAGTATTTTTTTTCCACTGGCCTGAACTCCTTTATGGAAAGTAATCACCGAAAAGTACTTTCCCATATAATTCTTCTCTCTTTTGAAATCAACTGTGTCCACCTTTTGAAACCTGGCAAACTTTTGGTTACACCTGTGGCTTTCTATACTTAGGCCCACATTATAAAAATCTAATTTTCTTTTCTGAATCTTCTGGTCAATCAGCATCCATGAAGGATAGCAAGGATTGTACAGTATTCATAAGGGTAAGAGGCAACTTGGTGTAGTGGATAAAGGCTGCTTCAAGTCAGGACAACCTAGGCTCAAGTCCAATCTTGGATATATCCTAGAAAACTCTCTAAGATTATTAATTAGCAGAACATAGGCTGATTGACAATGACAGAAGGAATATCCTCACCAGGAGTTCCCTGCACAGAAGAAATAACAGATCTATATTTCCCTCAACTCTCCTATTTCTTAAAAATAACTGTAACATTTACAACACAGTACAAGTTAGAGCACTTTATTGAATGAAATAAGGAAGAAATGTTTGAGATCTTTATTTTAATTAACATTACCAGTGGCCCCCACTCTCTGTGCTTAACTCATGACACTTTAGTAAATAGTTGTAAGAACAGAGAGAGAATAACAAAAACCATTCACATTTATATAGGGCTTTATGGCTTATAATACATGTGACCCCTGTCTCAAAGCCCATATCAGTCAGTGATGTGATAACTAGGCCTATTAGACTAGTCATTTGGCTAAGTTATGATGTTACAAGTAAATCTGAAGATATATTTACACACATGTCTTTAGGTCACATATACTTTCCTTATAACAACAGTATGAGGTAGAAATGTACCAGCCCCATTTTACAGAGGAGAAAACAAAGGCTCAGAGAGGGTACATCACACAACTAGTGAGGGCTGAAGTCAGACTTTGAGCCCAAGTCTTTCCTAACTTTAAGTCAAAAGCCTTCTTCTATTATACCACCAAGCCTCTCCAATAGGGACTGTCATAAGACTAATGAAAGTTGCCAGGGGTGGGCCCAGGGCCAACAGCACAATCTCCTTTGTTTCTGCTCCACTTTTCCTCCTCCTTTCTTTCTGCCCCTTGTCTTAGAGTTAAAAATCAGGGGAAAGAGTGGGCCTTAGGGGAAAAAATTGAGAAATTTGAATACATTCTAGAACTAGAGGAAGGATAAAACATCTGATGTAAAAAAGAGAGTGAGAAGTGAAGGAAGAGACAGACAGGGGCTGCCCCTGGCCATGGGCGCCCCCTGGCCTGGGGTGCCCCTGAGTAGCTTTAGCCATTATACTATGAGGAGAAAGGGGAAGAGGGCACCATAACTCCACCATCAAGATTGCGTGTCAGCGTCTGTGTGCAGTCTTGTGTCTGATGTGCTACGGACATGGGACCTAGTGAATTATATGCTTTCATTTTCTGCCTCTTCCCCGCCCCTTCCACTTTTCTCTCTAGGGAAAGAGGAATCTATTTTTATCAATCATTGTTCATTAAAAGTCTCTTTGTTTTCTGTTTTGCCATTTGCTTTAAAAGAAACTGGTTTTTCTAAGACCAAATGGTTGTTATTACTATACAGATTTGTTCTTGTGTGCATCCTTGGAGGTCAAACTGTCACAAAAGGATGGGGCTGATGTACTCAGGAAGAGAGAGGTTTTCATAACTTCTGGGAACATTCCAAGCATTGGAGCTTATTGCTAGGCAGAAAAGAGATTTTATTGATTCATATTTTATAACTTCTCAAAATCAAAGAATGACTAAGTGAATCCAGACCAAAAGAAACCTAGACCCAACTGAGGAAAGGATCGGCGATAACTCTCTTGAGGTCAGTCGTTTCAGGTCCCCTCTGTCCTTTGTCCTTCCCATACAGGTTTAAAGAAATCTTTAGCCTCAGAGGGGTGGAGCAGACAGAGCAGACGAAAGAGAAAAGTTATTCCTATAAGGAGATTTGGGAGCACAGGATGCTGTCCACGTGAGGGTGGGGGTAGATAAAAGGGAGTAAACTAGTCATCCTACTCAACAAACCTTTTACCCCCTACCCTACATACTTGCAGAAACAAATACAGCCAATTTTAGAAAGTATTCAACGTTTTTCTACCAAAATTGATTTGTGATGATATAAACATTTGAATATGCTGATGACATTCTAAGAAGTCTTCTTAATAATTTATAACAAATTACTCAGAGTAGATACAAATTTACCCTCAGTGCCTAAGTGACTCTAGTAATAAGTCAAGTGCCTACAGAAGGCCCGTTAATTCTTTTAGTTCATAATAAAGCCATAAATAACCTGAGGCAGGAAAATAGTTAATGTACATCAAGTCCTGATTTGAGACCAGAAAATTCAGGCCTCCTAAAAGAATGTTGTATAGTGAATAAATAGAATAGTATTATAAAAGTTAGGAAGACTCACCTCTGATGCTGAGAGCTGGGGAACAGAACAATGGAAAGGGCACTGACTTTGGAATCAGGATGTCAGTTCAAATTATGACTCTAACATTTATGGTCTATGTGACTTGGGGCAACACACAACCTCCCTGGGTGGGTCTCAATTTCCATACCTGCAAAATGAGGAGACTAGTCTTCAATGGACACTGGAGTTCATTTCTGCTCTAGCTCTATGGTCCTATTTACTTGCTACATGACCACAGAAAAGTCCCTCGACCTCTCCGAGGCTCAGCGTGGTCTATTACACAGGGCTAAGAACACTTTTAAATATCCGTCTTGCCCAAAGGAGATAATTTACATATAGCATTTGGCAAGCTTTAAAGTGCTAAATAAAGGTCAGTTATGATAATGCAAAGTCTATTTTATTGATGATTAATATTAAAAGAGCTACTCTTACAGCTGACTTTTGAAAGCTTACTGGAATTCTACAAAGCCTGGGACATCAGCAGGCATTCTGCCACTGGCTACTGAGACCTTCTGCAAATTGGGTTAACGTTACAAAGGAGCAGAATACCCGAATCAAAGATGCAGGACGAAGATTTCAGCTAAATCCCTTTGGCACAGGTCTACTGGAATTGTACAACTGAATAAATACAACATGTATTTGCATGTGGCAATGCAGGGCATCCCACACCCACCAGCTTCCCAGAGTCAGTCTCACTGCCTGGGAGACAATTGTACTATAGGGAGTGGGCTGAGAACACAACATGCAGAAATAACAACGCTGCCTGGGCCTGACTTAATGCTAAGGGCACCTCAGCTTGTCTGCAGATTCAAAGGGAATGTTATAACCACATGCCTACAAGCATAGAAGCAACTGTAATTTCCCCCAACCAGGATATATTCCCATGGCTCATACCCTATGAAGCCATTTCTTCCTTTGGGGAGAAAACAGATGATAGCCTAAGTAGCCATTAGGACTGAAAACAGTCCTAAAAAAGCTTACCACGAATAAGACTTGAGCTCATATTTAACACTATTTTGAAGCAGGCAAAAGTATGGGCCCTTAATATTCTTAGTCTAATTGTAAGATGGAAAAGATTCAATTCATAAACAGTTGAGGATAGGGACAGCCCCTGTGGCTTCCTCCCAAGTTCTCTATAACAAGCAGTTGATGGGATACTCATGTGTAGGGTGGGGGAAAGGAAAAAAAAACAAAATAAATGATTCTGTAATTACAATTCTGTAATTTTAATTGTACATCAATATAGCTTTTATTAACATAATGCTTAGTAGAAACCTGCTTGGGATACAAAATGATCTCTGCATCTAAACATTTCTATTGTACTGAAATACAAGTCACTTTCCTTTCAAAACGGTTATTGCTAACTTCATATTAAAATTTGCTACGATAAACGGTTTGAAAAAAAGAACTGGTACCTCCAGATGTGCCCTCTTAAATTCTCTTCTTTGTGCTTAGCCTTAAATATACACTTGTGTGCCCAACCCTTCAACGACAAAGTATTAGGTGAGAATAATAGCTATTTTGAAATTCATATGTACCCATTCTCTATTTTTTCCTATTCCCATATTTTATTATTTCAAAATAGGTCAGGAACAAAAAGTCTAGATAAGTAGAACTACATGTTCAAAATCCATAATTACCATCATTATTTTTTTTTCTTCACCCCCTTTCAAAGGATTTACACACAAAAATGCACAGTCTTGTTGAAACAAGTTAAGATTTCCTCTCCGCCATTATCTCCAACTTAAATCAAGGCTGTAGCAACACAATTCAAGGCTTCATCCTGAAAGAATTAATCTAAATTTAAACAAATCCAAACAAAACTTTTGAAAATTAAGTTATTCTATGCCATAGTTTGTTGGTGTCTCTATCATGCTAACTTCATAGTTTCAGCTGTTCTCAGCTTTTCTACTGACACTATTGCTAGTATGGCCCACGGTAACAATGTCTTTGCATATATAGAGGGCAATTTTTTCTAGGCAACAACAGCATCAGAAAGAATGAGACAGTAAGATGCAAACAGTGTCAGGGCTTGGAAATAACAATTGAAGCCTCAAACCAAGGGTAATCCATGCTTGCAGAGATACTGATCTCTCATTCATCTTCTGATAAATGCCTTCAGATAGCAACATAAAGGATATATACATAAAATATGCATGATGAAATTATACATATATTTGAACATCGGCAGTTTCAAGATATTTCTATCAGTACTACTGTCAATGAATTTCATGTAAACAGCAATTTTTTAAACCAATTTATTAGGGTAATATAGCTGATGTTTGCCCATGCCATAGAGAAAAGAACTCTAGCCTCGGACGCAGGGGATTTGGGTTCAAATCCTAGCTTTCTAACACTTTGTAAGGCAAGTCTGTTCACTTCTCTGAATCTCAGCTTCCTTAACCTGTGAAACAGGAAGAATAACACCTATACCACTTACCACTTAGGACTGGGCAAGAGAAGTGCTTTGTAAACCTTTAAGCTCTAGAGAAACATCATGACTATGACCATCACTGCCACTATCATGACTAGACCCCACTGCTGCTTCTGCTCTCTTCCCCAATTATATTCTGAAGACCCACAGCATGGAAGGATTGTGTGACATACATAGCACAAAAGAGGCTTGCCCTCATGTATTCTCTGGTACCTTACTCTCATGTCATAAAGTGCAGTAAAAGCCTAACTGTGGATTCAGGAACCATCTACTCCAACCCATGTAGGAAAAAACAAAAACTCCTCTCTCTTCTTTTAATACACCAAGTGATCATTCAGCTGAAGACTTCCAACCAAGGGAACCCACTACCTCCCAAAGCAGCCTATTCCACTTCTGGATTGCTCTAGGAGTTAGGAAGTCATTTCAACCCCATACACTCTCCCTACCCCCAAGACACAATTTACGTCTTTGCACTTTATCCACTGTTCTGAGCTGGGGGCCAAAAAGAAAAAGCATAATGCCTCCTCCACATGAAAACCTTTAGAATACTTTACATATAAATGCTTTAATATATATTTTGATAGACAGGCTCTCATTTAAATAATAATAATAATAATAATAATAATAATAATAATAATAGTAATAATGATAATCTGATATTCCGTTTCCCTAACCCAGTCTTCCCTCCGGCTCCTGCCTATATTTTAAAATAAATACAGTTCTGCATCACTAAGTCTTTCACACAGAGAAGGTAGCATTATTAGTTATATAAATAATGGCATTTGGAGAGGTGTACAGGTGTGGGGGGAAGGTCATAAGGAGAGGAAATTACAACTACAGAAAAGCAAACATTTCCAAAATTCAAGCATATCCAAGAATATGTGATGAAGAAAAGAAAAAATAGGTGGTGGTAGAGGGTGAAATTTATTAAAAATGTTAAAGGGGGTAGAAGGGAATAACCATTAATATGGCACCACTGGTATAGGCTAATCACTGTGCTAAGCACTTTACAAATATTACCCAAGTGATGTTGTTATCCCCATTTTACAGTTGAGGAACCTGAAACAAATAGGTTAAGTGACTTGTCCAGGGTCACCCAGTTAGTAACTATCTAAGGCCGGACTGGAACTCAGGGCTTCCTGACTCCAGTCCAGAATTGCTGTCCACTGTACCATCTAGTTCCCTTAAAAAAGAAACACACTTGCTTTTCTTTAAAAATATAGACTGAGACAAAGAACAATCTTCTGTGACAGCCCCTTAATTCTTTCAAATATAAGATGCCTGGTAATCTGATAACATTCATTGCTTAACAAGGAAAACATACATGAGAATGTCTTCCTGTGACAGCTGGTTTTGACTGTGACATGCTTCACAAAAACTTCATGCCTTTTAACTTAGGGCACTGATTTAATACGAAAGCCAGGATTTCTGCTTCAACCCACAGAGGTACCTACGCAGTGGCTTTTCTCTTCCATCTTTGCCAATTCTTCAGAATCAGCAGAATAAAAACTCCCTCAAGTCCACTCCCCCCTTCCCCAAGAGCCAACTAAGTCAAGATGTTTGTAATAAACTCCATCGTCTGGGGAAAAGCGACTTTCACAGTCTTGGTTTCTAGGCTATCAAAGACATCCATGTAAGGGTATCTTGAGCTAATCCACATTCTCTTGTTCTCCTCCTTCCTCTAATCTCTCCATTTTAGCAACAAATACAATAAACGCCTCAAAGCATTTCCTCTTCTCTACAACTAGAGGTTGGCCTTTCCTCAGATTGTTATTTTGTAGTGTCATCTCAGAGTAGGACAAACTTAACCTTGGAAGTAGAAAAAAAGCTGGGGATTAGGAGACTCAGGTTCTCCTTCCAGCCTTGTAAGGATTAGCTGCTTGAATCATGCTAACCCCCTCCCCACCCATTCAGTAAACTCCAGTGGCTCCCTATTGCCTCCAGAACCAAAGGTGAAATCATCTATTTGGCTTTTAACCAGAAACCTTCCCTCCCACCTTTCCAATCTTCTTACATCTTAGTCCCCTCTGTGTACTCTTCAATACAGCGACAGAGGTTTCCTTGATGTTTCTCACACAAGACCCTCCCATCTCTAGGATCCAGACATTTTCACTGGCTGCCCCCTATGCTCAGAATGCTTTCCCCCCTTCAAGTCTCAGCTAAATTCCAGCTCCTACAAAAAGACTTTCCCAATACCCCCTTAATGCTAGCGTCCTTCCTTTTCTGATTATCACTGATTTATCCTATGGATATCTTGCTTTGTACATAGTTATCTCTCTGATGAGACTGTGAGCTCCTTGAGATTAGTAACTGGTTTTGCCTTCTTTGTATCCCCAGCAGATACAAAGCAGATTGCCTGGCATGCAGTAGATGCTTAATAAATGCTTGTTGAATTGAATTATAACCTGACATGTGACTGCTTGGGATATGCCCTCCTAGAAAATTTTCAGTTCTTTTAAGTAGTCATTGGTTAATTGCACAATTTATATTTTACATAGTTCTATACATAACTGATCAAAACATATTTTCTAAAATTCCCAAGACTTCTATGCTTATCTGAGATTTGATTATTTGAGAAAAAGCTGCTATTTGATACCAAGATCAGATTTCCACACATTCAAAATGCTGAAGTCACCTAAGACTTAGACACTCAACTGGTTCACAAAATGGCCATTTCAGAGAAAACAGCTATTGCACAGTAAACTGCCTGGGCTTGTATGTGTCACAAAAAACCACACGCAGCACAACCCCATTTAACAGAAGGTTAGGGAGCTCTATGAAGCCTTTGCCTGACCCAATGCAGTAAAATCTGAGTACAGCTGGCATTAGTGGCTAAACAGCACTACACTAAAAGTAGACTTTAAATAGACAAAGTTTGAGCAAAGGCAGCAAAAAGTAATAACTTAGTAAATGCAACAAATGAATAAGGACTGAGTATACTGAAGGGGAAGATGGCAAAGTGCCTGGGACTAAAACTAGAACACTGTTTGTGTACTGCAGACTGAAGACTAGAGATGGTAAACACTTTTTTAAAATAGCTGGAAAGAATACTGAAACAGGCAGTAACCTACAAGACAAGTATACAAATAGAAAACTCATAAAATTGATACTACTACATCGATAGCTAGCCAACGAACTGTTGTGTGAGGAAAACCAGGTTGACTCAAATCTAAAAATAATTTTTAAAATACTTCTGGTCTCTCCAATGGACAAGTGAAAACAAAGGAGAAAAGATTTTTACTGTACCTATACACCTCTATACACAATCTTCTTTTAAAAAAAAAGAAAAGAAGAAAAGGAAGGAAGAGAAGAAAGAAAGAAAACCACCACAGTACAACACTCTTTAGACAGACTACAATGTAGAACTTTTCTATTTTATGCCTCTTCAGACAGATTACAATACACAACTTTTATATAAGATGGGGGTTGAAACACAATCATCAGAAAAATGATTTGTTTTTTTTACCATCTGTCTAATACTAGCATTAAAGCAGAAAAAGAACTAGGTTTCACAATGCAAAATGCTAGTGGGAGTTAGAACGGACAGCGTAAAATACTTTTTTTTTTAAGCATCACTAGACATACAAAAATAATGCCGCAGTGATATAAAAGCTTCTCACTAAACGAAAAATTAAGAGACAAAGCAACGTCTGGTTGCTAAAGCCTGAAACAGGGTGTGGAAATTCCAGGGTACAGTGACTCACTTATGTATCTTGGGCAAAGTCATTTAGATCTTTCTGTTTCCTGGGCTTCTGTTTCCTGATGTGCAAAATAGTAACGAAGGAGGATTTTGACCTTAATTGATCTAAGACAACTAGAGATCCTCTCAAGAAGTAAGAGCTAAAAGTCTGAAAAGTCTAGGTGGAAGGATTTAATTTTGAATGAAGAGTATGAGAGAGCATATGGGAGAATACTGGATCCTAACGATTAGATCTCTTAGATCTACTGAGAATTACAAACTATGATCAACTTGAATTCAACTCCACAAGCACTTTACAGACTTTGTATGTAAGACATTGTCTGACAAAGACCAAAATAACATACTTACTTGCCCTCACGCAGCTTCCATTTTTTACTGGGGTGACAGCACGCATACAGAGTAGTAAAAGCAAAGTATATACAGAATAAATACAAAGCAATTTCTGGGGGGTTGGGGTGAGCCTGAAAAAACTAGGAAAGGTCTTAGGTAGGGTGGGGATAGCAACTTGTTGTTAGTCATTTCAGTTGTGTCTCAGTCTTTGCGCTCCATTTGAGGTTTTCTTGGCAAAGATATTGGAGTGGTTTGCCATTTCCTTCTCTAGTCATTTTATAGATAAGGAAACTGAGGTATACAGGGTTAAATGACTTGCCCAGGCTCACACAGCTAGTGTCTGAGGCCAGATCTGAATTCAGGAAGAGGAGTCTTCCTGACTCCAGGCTCAGCGCTCCATCTGCTCCAGAACCTCAGCTAAACCCAAAGTGAGATAGTCTAAGAGGTAGAGGTAAAATGGAAGTGCATTCTAAAGGCCATCATGGTGAGAGACAGAAACATCGTCGACAAAGAAGATTATCTAAGGCAGTTTCAGCTGGAGTCAAATTGTGAAGGGTTTTTGGGGGGCTAGGGGGCCAGGAGTTTGTATCTATCTTAGAGGGAGAGATTCAAGATTGTAGCACAGAGCTACGGTATCATCAGACCTGTTCCAGAGGATGACTGTCCAGGTAAGAAGTGGTAAGGACCTGAACTAGGGTGTGAGCAGAGAGTACTTTATTAACTTTCAACGCAACTCTCAATATCAAAGTTAAGGCATGTTTAAATGTATTTAAAACAGAGAGAAGGGAGCAGTTAGGTGGCACAGTGGATAGATCACCGGCCCTGGAGTCAGGAGGACTCGATTTCAAATCTGGTCTCAGACCAGACACTTGACACTTACTAGCTGGGTGACTTGGGCAAGTCACTTAACCCCAACTGCCTTGCCCCCCCCCAAAAAAGCCAAAACAAACAACAAACAAACAAAAAACAACAAAGAGAAGGACCAAAACAGATAATGAATGTAACATGGGATTACAAACACTGTCCAACATACTCACTCTCCTCCAAATTCTGCCTTTTAGTCTCTTAGTCTTGTTCTTCTTCTCCATCCTGAGAGCCATGATGCTAACAGTGAAAAACTGCCATAGGAAATTAACACCTCCAGTTACCTTACTCCCAAATACAAAAGAAAATAAGCAAAATGATCACCAATTCCTAGTCTACCTGCTACAAAAAAGTTCACATGCTGATGAAAAAAATATCCACTCAGTAGTTTTCTTTCCATTTTTCTTTCTTTTCTCTCTCTCTCTTTTTTTTTTTGGTGAAGCAATTGGGGTTAAGTGACTTGCCCAGGGTCACACAGCTAGTGAGTATCATGTGTCTGAGACCAGATTTGAACTCAGGTTCTCTTGACTCCAGGGCTGGTGCTCTATCCACTGTGCCACCTAGCTGCCCTCTTCTTTCTATCTCTTATACAATGTCATGTTATACAAATTTGGATGTCCTAACAAATGAAGAAACATTGTCTTCTCATTAAAACAACAACAAAAACCTATCATCCCAAACTCCCTACATTTTGAAAAGCCAGCTATTGCTTGACTTCTGTGAAATAAAATAGATAAATGGTTATGTAGTATCTAATTGGCAAGAAAGACTCATATGCTTGGTTTCAGAAGTAGAAAGGAAAAAGAGAACCAAAAGATTATTCTCAGAAATATTACAAGTGGCAAGGAGTAAGAAGGTATGACTCTAGAACTGAAATGTCTAATAACTTGCAAATGACATGCTACATAAAATAAAATATGGTATAAAGAAACTACAAAATTATGGGGTTAAAATTCACAGGATTCTAGATTGGTCAGGGTTTCTGATTACATGGGAGCAAAATGGGATAGTGAAAGAAACACTGAACTGGTACTCTGGAGGCCTTGGTTAAATGTCCCATTGTACTACTGCGTACCTTTGTTACTTTGGGCAAGTCACTTAACCCTCTGAGACTTAAGATGGCCTTCATCTATAAACTGCAAGTGGAATGAGGGGTAGGGCTTATACTACGTGACCTCATAGGATTAGTGATTTACTTCAAAGGACCTCAGAGGCCATCTATAATCCTCTCATTCTACAGATGAGGAAACTGAAGCCAAGAGGATACTTACCCAAGGTCACACACGAAAAGAGCATCAAAAGTAGAATTTGAACCCAGGTTTCTATATCATGCAGCTTCCCTTAAGCTCTGAGAATCTGAATCTATTACTATGGTCATGTGATATGCCTTGATTCAAAATTGATCCAAATTTAAATTTTGTTTTCCTTTTATTTTATCTTAAATTCAAACACTGGAAGGGAAAAGAAAACCCACTAGAGTGAAGGAAGGAAGAAGGAAAGAAAGAAAGAAGGAAAGGAAGAAAGAATTTTTTACTTACAGTAAAAAAGACATGTACTAAACCTACTGAGGTTTAGTTTAGTATTGGTTAGCATAGTATCTGGCAAATAGTAGGTACTTAATAAATGCTTGTTGACTTAACACATTTATATTTTACATTAAATTATATTGAATTTACAATTCATTTCAATGGTATTACATTTTACATTACACAGAGATAAATTTATCACAGAACACAAATGCTCCTAGACTTTGATGATAAAAATGGTGGCATTTTCAAATTTCATAAAATGATAGTACTGAACTATATGTGACAAGCAACTGTCCACAAAGAAAATGAGTAAGTACAAGTAGAAGTGTAAAATGGATTCATATCCTTCTACCAGGCTAAGATGATTAATGAAAACATCACAGGAGCTTTGTGTCATGCTTTCCTTTGGTAAATATGGATAGGGATCCTCACTTCCCTTCTCATAAACACTGAGATATAAAAACACAACTAAAAGCTAATATGTTGTACATAACAGCATATGGAATCCTGCATTTCTAAAAATGGGTGCAACGACTTTAGCTCATAGCTCATCTTAGATCATTAACATAAACAGAACTTCCAAGATACATTTCCAGCCTCATGTACTCAGTGTTTTCAAACATGTTGATAAAGCCTGTATTTGTGCTTATAAATTACATTAAAGTACGCAAATAGATTCAGATAATTAAATTTCTTAATTTCCTTGCATAATTTCCAGTCCACATGTGTAAATGAGTATTTTATGAAACTAAGGGCTGTCACTGGAAGCACTAGACAAGTGTAATCTAATTGGTAAGAATACGAAGTACTTATATTCTTTTTGCTACACTCATTTGTACTTCGACATAACCTTAGAAAGGGGGGAGAAAAAGAAGGAAAAAGGGGGGTAGGAGACAGAGAGAGAGAGACAGAGACAGAGTCAGTTTCTTTCTCCAACCAGATCATAAATTTATAAACAGCAGAAATTGTTTCTTTAGTAATCTCCCTATAGCTTCAAACCTAGTATTTCTCAGTATTGACTTAGTAAGCTTTTGCTGAGGAGATGTGGGTTTGGGACTCTACTAGATGCATTAGATGACCTACTTTAACTTTTTCTGTGCATTGGTTTCAGAAGAACCAAAGTCTATAATTTAACTTTACACACTTTTTCTCAGAAGGCAAGAGGACAGAGCTTTCCAGGCAAGTAAGTTCCTGTTCAAGCAGTTTGACAATGTATATCTTCAAACCATTACTGTTTAGGATGCTTAAATACTATCTTATTACTAAATGGTACTTCTGTAATTCAGAAAGTCTACATGGACTAAACGGCTAATATACTTTTACAGTCACTACTCCCTAATGGGATCTTAAGGTGAACAAATTCTTTAATTCTAACAGAAAATAAACCGGCATAAGTCAGTTTCCTCATTTACAAAACAAAGGGTTTGGACTGAATAGTGGGTGAGGCCCTTTCCAGGGCAACATTCTATGATTTTAACCATCTGTTTGTTTGGCCAAAGCAAAATAAATAAATAAATAAATCTTAATACAATATTAAGACAACAGGATCTAATAATTCAGCAATTTATTTAGGATCTAATAATTTGACACAATCCACATGTAGGGTGGTTACATTTAATAAAAAGCTCGATAGTGAAATCAAACACCTTAATTGCCATGTCTGAGTTCTAAATTAAATATATATAGAATACATATCTTTAGCAAACCACATTTCTCTAAGTTTTCTTCTCCTTTGGAATCTAAAATTTTTTAAAATGACAAAATCCTATAGGTCAGAGGACTAAAGCAATTACATTTTAAAATCATGCATTAAAATATTTGTCTCCTATAAATACAAACAGAAGTGATGTATGCTACTGGGCTTAATAGTTTCCCAATGTCGATTTCCTAAAATGAGAGAGATCGAAATAGTGACAGAACCTAAACTATAGTGACACTGAGGAGGTATCACTAAAATACTGCATCTTGCTATTACCATCTGAAAACAAGCACCAAATATCAGTTCATGAAAATTCCTCAGATGAGAATTATTGCTAAATAAAGCAGTCTGCCACGGTAGCATAACTAACACTTCCTTAAAGTAACTAAAAACCTCTGATCTCTTCCCCCTCACCTCACTCCTTTTTCTGTAGAACTCTAGTGTTTTACATTAAAATGGCTTTAATCTTTCATTGTATATAAGAATAGAAGGCATCAAACCTGTTATCAGGAACAGAGATATAAATTATCTGCACCCTTTTAATTATTTTCAAGCACTCCTAATTTTAAAATGGATGCCTTATACTGGTGGTGGTCCATGAAAAGGACAAAGGAAAAGGCCATCACATTCCTAGGCATTTCTTATTGTTAATATTTAGAAAAGAAATAAAATTTCATTTCCCACTCTGATACCAAAGGATTGTTCTATAACCATTTAGAAGCACAGTGTTATTACTCATGATGATATTTTAAGGGTCAGCCAACATTTCCATCCAAAGATTTTTATAAAAATACATTTTATTTGCATGATGGGTATGGAGAAGCCTCTACTCTTGGTTTTCCTTAGAGGGATTCAAAGTAGATTTTGGTGTTTGTGTGTTCCCTATTGCGATCGGCATATGTTTTTAAAACTGTGCTCCATCTGGTGCTTTAATAGTATAAGAAAAGATAGCAGACCCACTCCCACACTACTAAGAATATATTTCATAGCAATTCTCCCCAGGCCCTGCTAAAAAAGGACAACGGAGCAAAGGTCATGTGAAATTTGATCTGACTGAAGCCCTGGTAAGAGACAATTTCTTACGTGTAAACCTACCAATTTGTTGTACAAAAGAAAAAGCAATCACAAAATTTAAGTGGTTATTAAAAACAAAGTGAAATAACTTGTGTGTGTGTGTATGTGAACTACCAGATAAAAGATACTCAAATAAAAGTGGGCCAATAGGAAGGCAGAACACAAATTTCAGAAATAAAATTAAGTTGTATGTAAGTACATAATTATTTCTATATGACATTTATTTTGAATTTCTTTTTAGAAAATGCTGTTTTCCTTTACCCTCCAAACTTTCTGTAAAACATAGGACAGAAAATATTAAGCAATTATAGAAAAAATAAGGAATTATTGGTAACTAGAGTTTTTTTTCATTAGAATCCATAAAGTACTTCTATGAAAACATGGTATCAATAAAACTATTTTAAGGTAGTATTACATACACACATAGTGGATAGGGATTTTCACTGAGTAGTAACACTCACAAAGAGAAACTACCACATCCAGCCCCTGACAAAGCCTACATTGATACTGCATCATTAGCAAAACACGTAAGATCTTTGGTGATTCTATTATTTGGAACTACTATGAATCTAGCAATTAATCCAAATTGATGACACTTGGTCAAACACTAGGTGAAGTCTATCCTCAGAATTCTCCCTCTGCTTTTTGGCTGATGGCTCTAGAGTTTCAGCCATAACTCATGGTTGCTGATTGATTTATTGATTGTTGATGGTTTCTTGCTGTTATGGGTTTAAGTAAGATACTTCATCTTACTAAACCAGTTTTCAGGAAGGAAATATACAGTAGAGAGAGTGGCTTTTATCAGTGTCAAAAACTGGTCTTTAGAAATCACGAACCAAATATAAAAGGAGGCTTGCCAACTAGCAAACCACGGAAGAAGATAAATACAAGCAATGTTAATCTACTTTAAAAGTTCAGGCAAATAATATTATAAATTTTTTTTTAATTCTTAGAATAGATTTTACAATTATTAAAGTACTCATTCTAATAATAGACAAAATTAGAAAAGCAATAATGGTCATTACCAAAGGACAAAATCCAAACTACTTTTATTTTTAAAATTACAAACTTTTCTACACAGTTCTAAGAGTCTTATTTAAGACTACTGAGACTGAGAATCATTGCTGACAATTCAAAGTATACAGAGAAAACAAAAATAAGAATAAATAAAAGGTAAAATGTTAGTATGCTTTAGAACCCAAGAGACTATAATAATTTCCAGGTAAATATTTTCAGGGAATAACTTTAAAAATCCATGAAGGGATTTTATCATTCAATCCAAGTAGTTAAAAGATTGATAAATACCATAAAGTATGGACTTTAATACCATAATACTATAAAGTATGGAGTGATCTTGTCACGGAACCTCAGAGCCTTATTTTCTTCATCTATAAAATGAGGAACTCAAACTCTAGAGATGAACTCTAAATTCCCTTACAGCTCTGAATCGAGGCTTCCCAAGCTTTTATAGCAGTCTCTCTCAGGATTTTCGTTTTCTTTTATTCTTGCTATTTCAAGGAAAATTCACTCCATGTTTAAAACTTCAATTTTATCAGTGGGACTAAATAACCAAGTTCCACTTCAAAAGACACTTTCTGGAACACATCTACATACAGCATATTCTATAACCTGTGTCTCATAAGCCTAGACATGGAGTCAAGAAGATCTGAGTTCAAATCTGTAGACACTTATTAGCTGTGTGACCCTAGTCAAGTCACTTAACCTTTGTCCGCTTCAATTTCTTCATCTGTAAAATGGGGACAGTAATGGTACCTACCTTACAGTATTGTTGTGAGGATCAAATGAACTAATATTTGTAAAGTGCTTTGCAAATCTTAAAGCATTATATAAATGACAGCTATTATTATTCATTTCAACACTGGCCAAAATGGTCAGCTGAGAATCAAGACAATATAAGGAAAGCGTGTTATCAACATAAACCAAATCATATTACTATCATTCAAGAGGTTGATGTCAACATTAAGTAGCTAAACATGGGATTCTGAACTTTCCAATATCAACAGAACAATCAACAAGTATTTATTAAGTACCTACTGTGTGTGTGCCAGGCACTGGAAATACAAATAACAATCCTTGCCTTCAATAAGCTTTCATTCTATTTGAGGGAAAGAACACATACATAGAAAATTAAATGCAAAAAGGGCACCAAAAACTAGGGGACATCAAGACAAACTTCCAGTAGGAGTTGGCACTTGAGCTCACCTTTGAAGGAAGCTAGAGAGATGAGAAGGGAATACATTCCAGGGATGGAAGACAGCAACAGCTCATGAGAAATGGATAAAGAACAAAAAGCAAGTCAGGCTGGGTGGAAGGGAGAGAATGTCTGAAGCTCGATCCCGAAGGGCTTAAAAAAAAAAGCCAGAGCAGTGTGCATGTCATCATAGCGGACTAAAGAGAAGCACTAGACTTTGTTGACCAAGTGAGTGACATAAGCAGACTTGTACTTGAGGAACACCACTTTGGCAGCTGCACAGGCAATGGATTAGAGAAGGGAGAAAAAAAAACCCCCACCAAAACTTATGGCACACAGACAAATGAGGAAGCTATTTTCAATAACCCGAGAGATTATGAGGGCCTGAGTTAAGGGTGGCAGCCGTGAGTGGAGAGAAAAGGATGAATGAGAGATGTGTTGTAGAAGTAGAACTAATAAGATTTAGCAACTGACTGAATACACGGGCAGATGGAGTAAGAACTACTTAGGATATTGCTTTGAGGTTGGGAACCTGAGTGAGCAGAAAAGTGGGGATGCCCTCAATAAAAATAAGTAATCTAGGAAAAGGAGAGTTTTTGTGGGGAAAAAACGATGAGTTTTGTTTCAGACATAATTATTTGAGATGTCTACTAGATATCGAGTTAGAAGTGCTTAATAAGCAGCTGGAGATGATGGACTGGACCTCAGGGGAGAGACCAGGTCTGGGAGTCACCTGCCTAGAGATGGTAATTGAACAACACTGTTCAATGTCAGGCAATAAATGCTATAGGCAGTAATTATACACTTGCCATTTAGTTTTCGTTTTAAGAATTCTTATTCCTTTCCAGAGATGACTATGTGAAGTTTTAAGAAATTACAAGTTTAAGCAAAATAAAGACTATTTTTGAGTCAGAAAACTGAATTCCACCCCATGTCCTAAAGGAATACGTAGATATGCATCGTACTCCAAGTATTCCTTAGAACTAGAATTCTTAGAAATTCCGCATCAGTATTCTGGATAAGTCACATTCTTTCAAGGTAAAACTGCCTTACTCCAATTGCTTTGTCTCAATCTTTAATTATAGTGAAGAATTTTGTGTTATCTCTGAATGGACAGACATGAAAACAGAAGGAAAAGAAACAGGAAATTTTAATTGTTAAGGACTAATTATATAGGACTCCTATTTACTTCCAAAGCCCATTTACTGAAAACTACTGAATATGTAGATATAGTTTATAAAACATGGCTATAACTGCCACGCTTAACATCTCTTTTATTTAATTTGTTGATATACTAATAACTTTTGTTATCCTAATTCCTATGTCCTTCCCCACTCCATCTTCCCCATAGCAAATATTTATTCAAATTAAATGAAATCCTGAAGTAAAAAAAGGAAGAATATCGGAAATAATGCCTGAATATAAGAAACCTAAGAGAGAGTGGGTTAAAAATAATACAGAAGTAAAGTACAAAAGAGAATTCTAATTTATATGGTGGAAAAGAAAAAAATAGGGAAACCTACAACAGAAAGAGGAGAAAATGTAAAAGAAACATCAGGAAAAAGATGAAAATCAGTGAGCGGAAAGAGATACATACACATTATGAGTATACACACATACATACACATGTACATACAGATCTAGCTATTTATCTGAAAAGAGGGAAATGGGCAAATGAAAAGGATAATATAAGAAACCAAAACCAAAGTTAAGTGGCAGCATAAAATAATCTTTAATTCCTTGTCTAACAGCTGAACCTCACTTTAGGGAACTCCATTCTACGGTTTTAGTCCTCTACGCTTTTGCATAGCAAAATAATAAATTTCTCCTTTCGCATTTTACTTAGAGAACTTGATAAGTACAAATGCCACGATCAGTTAGAGCTCATATCCATCATTTGCCATCCTCGGGTTTATTTATTTTTTAAAGTTTATATTCTTTCTAATATAATTACTTGCCTAACATCCATATTCACATCATTCTTCCATTTATGTATTCTTACAAAAAAATAAAACGCATACACACACAAAGGACAGTTCTCCCTTGGTTGTCCCTTTTTAGGATTTTTTTTTTCTATTTGTATATAACAGTTATTAGTTCCTTGTGACACACAAATTAGTAATAGCAGAACCCTCCTGTGGGAGAGAAAATGTGACTCTCAATAAAGAAAATCACAAGGTGGTGAGTTTGATCTCAATCTTCAGGGGAGGCTGAAGATAATGGGCAAACGGCTTGAGAGGGAAAGTAAAGTAAGAAAGGAAAGTGATTAAACAAATGGATGTAGACCAGATACAAAATGATATCTATCAAAAGCAAACAGAATTAATTTCTTACTTTAGTAGAAATGAACAAAAGCAGTAATGCTACATTTTTAAACGCTAGAAAGATTATTTTTGTTTTTAAAATAAGTTGGCTTTAATTGTGAGGAGAAATATCTATTTAGAGATCATTTATGAAACTAAACATGGAGTCTTCATAAGAGGTTCTAAACCTACATCAAAGGCAATGCAATGGGATACAGATTACTCTCTTTACTATGCAAGACTGTATTTCAGAAGAGATCTTCAAATCAGAATGTAACATACTGAATGGACCACTGACTAAAACCGGAGGACATGGATTCAAAGCCCATTTCTAATACTATGATCTGACAAGTCATTTAAACGCCCTCATTAGCCCTCAGTTTCCACATCTGTAGAGTAAGGAGGCCGGACTAGATGGCTTCTGGGGTCCCTTCCAGTCCTACATCTAGGATCCTATAAGCTACCTGAAATACCAGGAAGTCCTTTGATGTTTTCACGAAAATTAACAACAACAAAAATTTCTTCAATTTCACCTTGCCCTGGAAAGGCATCAATTAGCTACACAGTCTTTGTCCCATTCTCTAGTGACCAAACTGCCAAGACAAAATGCTATACAAATGCTTGGGGATTACTCATGAAGAAAGGCTCAATGCCACATATTTTATTACAACTATTATCATCTACTGTGCATGGCTAACCCTCAAAGGTACTTGGGCCCCTTCCTCCACAAGGAGGCTTTACATGTCACTCTTCACTCCTCAGGATGGATGCTGTCAGAGTTCTCTTATTAAAAATGCTGGCCGTATTTCACTCCATTAAGAGATGAATTTTTTTTTTACCCATAAGGTCCAACATAATCCAAACTTTAGGATGAGGAAAACAAACAAACACAAAAAAACCCAACATAAAACCCTTTATATCCACTGGAAGGAAAAAAAAATCTGAACTCAGGTCATTCTCATCCTTACAAGTCTCCAAAGAGACTACAATAAGAAAGTGTGTTATAGATTTGCTTAATTCTATTTCAGAACAAATCTACATCTGGTATTAAAAAAAATGCATTCCTTTCATTTACATCTTATTTTATGGATTTGGGAAGATTTTATCTTGTTATATGAAATATCTTGGACATTTTTGGGGGGGGGAGTGGGGTTCAGATGAATATTCTCAGATCATATAGAAAAACACAAACCAATTGTAAACCATCATTCTGTTTGCTTCATATCTTCTATTTTGAACACTCATCTATCACATTTAAAAAAAATCTAACCATGAAAAGTTTTTTATAGAAACAACTATCTTGGCATACAAAAAATGGAGACACAAAATTAACTCTTGGATAAAGCCTTCTTTGTGTGTGTGGCTTTTCCCTCTATTACTGGTTAAAGAAAAGAACTTGTCTGAAACATCAAAGAATAACCTAACTCCACTCTGCCCAGAAAAAACAAGGGTACCACATTTCACACCTTGTATTGCTGCTACAAAGTACTAGATTTTTAAAGCCAGTGATCCCAATGCATTTGAAAACTGCCAGGTTGAAGCTTAAGTACCTTGGAATTTTCAGTATCACATCCAGAACAATGTGCTTTGTGGACATTCAAGAGCAGCACAATGCCCATACTAAGGCAAGACATCACAGAAGTTGGCAGCCATGTTATCAGCAAGAATTTGGCTACAGAATCAGCAATGATTCATCATACATTCTAGAAGGAGCAAAACAACATACCGTACTATTTTAATCCCTTGATTCTATCATGGATCAAAAACAGGAAAAATAAGAAAACGCAAAATATGTGCATATGAATTTCCAATACATGGGTTAACATTTTCAACTTTGTGTAAGTACCATGCAAGTTTTAAGATTTTGTTTCTTTAAAAAAAAGTCAAAACCCAATACATTACTTATCTTCTATTACATACAATTTAACACACGATGAATTGTCTTAAAACTTACTGGGCGGTTCCCCTGAAAAATAGGGAGCCCAAATGTCTGCACATCAAAGGATTCTAATTTCTCCCTTAAGGCAACCATATTTTCACTTACTAGAGAGTAAAAAACATTCCCTCCAGTGCTCCCAAAGTTTACAAAATTATTTAGCTTTTTCCTGAACTCAACCTTAGAAGAATTACTGAAAATACACATTAGTAGTGTGCGCTTTAACAGTGCCAACAACGCCTTCACAGTCCTCATATGCACACTCTAGGTGTATCTATCACAACATACTACTTTTGGAAGCATTTTTTTTCTTCAAAATTTATTTTAACATTATAAAATCCAACATAGTTACGTGCAAAATAACTGCGGAAAACAAGTTATGTGCTACTGCAGAGCCTCATTAAGATGGCTACATTCCTCAGTCCCCTCCCCCCAAAGATATTCAGAACTTTCTATTAAAAAACAGGAAATTAATGATTATCAGGACTCACAGTCAATAAGTCCCAGAGAAGTAGCCTCACAAATTAAAAGTACTCTGCATTTTATTTTAAGTTTAGTTGAGTCAAGTGCTTCTTCCCTGCAGTGCCCATCATAGGGGGGAAGTTGAGGACAGTTCTGATTACTAATTTATTCCATGGCAGTCATGATACAAGACCCCTACCTTTTCAAAAACTTCTTCAGTCTCCCTCCTTCTTCTTTTCCTGGCTCTCAGATTTACCCGGATCCATTTTGTGACCTGAGGTTCAAAAATCATAGTGCTTTTTTAAAAAAGAGGAATGCAGGACCTGAGGGCCACCGCTCAGCATGAGTAAGGAAGTATAAACAGACTTTAAGCCCCATTTTTCCATTGCTTCACCGGTGAAGGACACGCACTGTTCAAGCCTGGAGAGGCACGCTTTTAGCAGAACAGTCACTTGACTTGTGTCCCTTTCCTCTCCCACCTCCTCCCAATATTGAAATTGTCTTTTCTGCCTCCAAAGAATGGAAACTCTGAGTTCAGCGTTAAGTTATAAGACAAGCGTCAATATACTTGGCCAAAGTATGGGGGGGGGGAGAGAAGAGACTCAAGGCTCTTTGACTTCTGACCCAAGGCTCAGATTTATTAATCTGCTCACTGGCTCTTGCGCAATTAAGTCCCCCTCCCCCAAGAAAAGCAGCATCTTAATCACTGCCGATCTTCATTACGCTAACCCTGGAACATTGTCAGAAGCAGCCTGCGGGGGGGGGGGTATCCATTTCAGGATGCCACCCCCGCCGCACCAGAAATGCGGGATGGGATACGAGAAGGCGCAGGGGAGGAGGGCGAGAGGATGCCCGTGGGAAGCCGGCTTGACGCCGCGCACGAAGGCAGTTTTTCCTCTCACCTCATCATTTACTTGCTGAACAAGCCGACTCTCCGCCCAAGTCTGAGTTTCTCCTTGCAATGGCTAAGGGGAAGAAGAAAAAAAAAAAGTAAAACAAAGTGCAAGTTTATTGAGGTTGCAGTAGCCACGCGGAGCAGGAGCAGGGGGATCCCCACGTCTAACACTCTCCAGCCCCTCACCCTTTTTTTCCAAAGCCCCATCGTCTGCCTGTTTCTCGGGCTCTCTCTCCTTCCACTCTGCATACCCTCCCCCGGCCTATCTAAGGAGCCTGCAGCGCTCGGGGCTTACTGGCGTTTCCCCCGCTTCCCCTACCGCGCCCCGAAGCTCCCTGGGCACCGCGCGCGCCTGGCCCTTTACCTCGCCGCTGCCCCGGCG
Organism: Vombatus ursinus; assembly: GCF_900497805.2. NCBI lineage: Eukaryota > Metazoa > Chordata > Mammalia > Diprotodontia > Vombatidae > Vombatus > Vombatus ursinus. The sequence goes on from NW_020954585.1 coordinate 18,756,564, forward strand.
CAGCCCGTACCCCGCGCGCAGTCCATGGCGCACGCGGTTCGGGTTGTAGTGGGTTGGATATTTTCTTTCTTTTTTGGGGGGGGGGTGGTGGTGGTGGATGGAGGCGGGGAGAAGGGCTTGGCATCGGCTCTCCTGGGCTCAGCCCCCTCCCCTCGGGTCTACAGTCTCGGAGGCGGGGACGGAGCGGCGCCGGCCGTACCCCCATCTCGGCCGGCGCTGAGCAGTAGCGGGGGCTCCTTCGGAAATGAAACACCTAAAGGGGCTGGGGCGGGGGCGAGGACGGAGGGGGGGCCCGGTGTTCGAAGATGGGGAGGAGGCAAGGGAGGAGCCTGCCTTAAAGGTATAGAGGCTGCCTTGGTGGGGTGTCCCCACCCCTGTCTCTTTTCTTTCTTTCTTTTTCCCAGCCCCTCCCACCACCTCGGAGCACAGGAGTCCAGCTTATGGACTGAGGTTCTCCCTGGGTCTCTAACCTTTCTACAGTCTCCCCACCGCACCACAACGCTAGACCTTTCACTACCAGGCAGAGGAAAATTTACTGTTTGTCCCACGTACTGGGTTTTACAGACGTGGCCCCAAACACCTAGATGTCTGTCTATCCTTGGGTCGAAAACTAGTTTACAAACTTCGGTCATGGAGATTAAGGGGCTTTCTAATGGAGTTTTCTCCAGGAATGAACTCGAACACGTTGAATATTTAAGACTTTCCAGTAGCCCCCTGACCTTTAAGGAATCTAGAGTAATGGCAGGTGAGTTCCCAGGGGGAACGATGAAGTGCATTTTAAAGGCTGAGAAGCCAGTTTGCCTTCTGCTTACCACCTGGGTCGCTTACATTACTTACTGCATCTCAGAAACCGCCCTTAATGAACTCCAGACATTTGTTAAATGCAGGTTGAACAGGATAGGCCCTGTTTGACTTGAGCACTAAAGTGATCCAACTTTCTAGGTGCTGCTGCAAATTTGGACACAGTCTACATTAAAAAACAACAACATCAACAGGGACCCTCAAGGTAACTGTAGCTGTTAAAAGAGATAGTCAAAATATATTTTTTTCATATTGAGGGAAAAAAAAAGTTGGCACTGGGTATATTAAACTTTTCCATATGCTAGTTGTTTTCCTACCATGAAACAGTTTTGTTTCATTACTTGAGTTTTGTTATATTAGTGCTAGAGTTCTGTATACGTGACACATAATGGTGACATCACTATAAGTCACATGTACTTAAGAAGTCACATGGAGGGGCAGGGAAGAGGTAGGTCAAATTTGCCCCTGCTAATCTTGACAGTATTCCTTTAACTTTATCACATTTCTCTAAAGAAAATCTCTTAACCCTCCCCCCCCTTTTTTTTTATTACTACAACATCTTTCTTTCAAGATCAAAAGCCTTAGATCAAAGCCAAGATCAAACTCCCTCCTTTAAATAGAAGCAACATTGCCATGAAGTAGTTTACACAAAGAACTTCTTAATGGAGACATCACAGTAGAAAATCTTATTTCATCCCTTTAGTTCATATTCACAACTGGACTACTTAAAAGTACATTCATGATGCAGCTGTATCATGAAAATATACAACATGCCTGCCCAGAGGGGTAGCATTTTACTTAGTATTTCTGTTTCCAGGAAGAAAAAAAACATCCTAAATGCTTCTTGAATGATATAAAGTAGTTTTTAAACCACCTCACATGACTTTAATTGTACAGTGCTAGGAATATTATTATTTCAATTCTATTGCTAGTAATATGGGAAAGGAACAAGCATATATTAAGTGTCTACTCTATACCAGGCATTGTGCTAAGAGCTTTTAAAAATATGATCTCATTTCATCCTCACAACAACCCTATAAGGTTATTGCCATCCCCATTTTAACACTGAGGAAACCCAGGCAAGGTTTAAGTGACCTACCCAGAGACGCATAACTAGTGTGTGACACTCCTCTGAGACTGGGATTTGAACTCAGGTTGTCCTGACTCCAGGCCTGGTTTAGCCCAGGGCACTAATAGTTTAAAAAGATATCAGCTTTATTAACAGTTAACTCAGAGTCATAGATTTAGAGCTGGAAATAACCTTAGGAAAGTGAAACCCAGAAAAATTAAGTGACTTGTCCAGTGTATTACTGGCTGCTTGCTATCCAATCTGGTCCTAGTCCTCTGACCACAAAACTAGCATTCATTAGACCATGATTGATTAAGTGCTTAGTGTGATCTAACCATGGTATTTGGCGATACTAAAAAAAAAAAGGCAAAAATTCAGTTTCTGCCCTCAAAGAACTGCCATGCTGAACCATATAGATTATTTTGTCCAGTAGGAGAAAAGAGTTAAAAATAATTAATTTGCAAAAATACAAGTACTCCCAATACGTACACTTGGGCCAGTAAAACATTACAAACAATGAGGAACATCTTTGTATAACTGGAAAGCTACTTAATTTTAAATGGAGAGAGAACTCTTAAGCACTTAGGCTTCTAAGACTACTTATGACAGGTCAGGATCAATAGAAATCTATTACTGGCAGACATTTACCCACTACAGTTTATTCTCTGACTTAAGCTAGACCTAGGAATTCCAATGTTGAATGATTTAATATTGATATACTAAGATGCTTCCATACAAACACAACCATTTTCCACTTAAATGTCCCGTGCTTTTGATCCATCAACATTTTTTAAGCAGAAAGAATAAGAGAGAAAAGCATATAACAGGAGCCAAAGTAATTACTGAAAATTAATCTTAAAACTGGTTCTAAAAATAATGGAGGATGTAGCCAGTTACATCTTGTTGGGCTTTTCCTTGTCAGGTATTTGTTCCAAATCTAGTTTCGTTCTCAAAATGTTAACACTCAGGTTCATATAAACAAGGCTAGCTTCAGTATTTATCAAAGAGTAACAGTGAAGTTATTAGAACTGGAATTTGAGAACTGGGCTCTTTTACCTTATCCTCTATTGTTACTTTGTTCACCCTTTCTCAATGATATCCAAAATGTTTTGATTGTACAGCCCTATCAGTAAAAGTTTTTGAGCACTCATTTCCCCAATATTTGCCTATTATTTCTAAATAATACATATGCTTTTGTCCTTATATATTATACACATTAGAAAATAAGCAAAATGAAAAATTCAGGATGAACCTAAGATAAAATAAACAATAATTTAAAATTATTATTACTATAAAAACTCTTTGCTATTGCTTAAATATTAATAATCAACAAGGATCATTTTATGAACAAATAACAATGATAGTTGGCATTGTTCATATTTAAGTGAGAGAGATAATTGAATATGCTTCATTATTTTTGAAAAATCATAGCGAATGTCCTGAGGGTCAGAAAAGACAAATAATTGCTAGTAATTAAAATGGGGATAACAGCCCCTACCTTAGAGATCTGTTGTACCAAATGAGAAAATGTGCATAAAGTGCTTTGTAAAACTTAAAGTACTATACAAATTTAATTTTATTAATTTAATTTATTTTTCTTTACATTTTAAGTTTCAAGCTGTCTCCCTCCCTCTCCACCAGACATTAGAGAAGGCCATCATTTGACACAGATATAGATATAGATATAGATATAGATCTATCTATGTAAAACTATACCATACATACTTCTATTTATCAATTCTTTCTCTGGAGGTAGATAGCATCTTCCTTCATACGTCTTTTGATTTGTAAGTCCAGTTAATTTGAATTTTCATAATATTCAGAATAGCTTAGTCATTTGCAGTTATTCTTCAAACAACATTACTGTTGCCATATCCAACATTCTCTTGGTTCTGCTCATTTTGCTTCATTATTTCATGCCCGTATTTCCAAGTTTTTCTAAAATCAAACTGCTCATTATTTCTTATAGCACAGTAGTATTCCATCATAATCATATACTACAATTTGTTTAACCATTCCCCAGTAAATGAACAATTCCTCAATTTCCAGTTCTTTGACACCATAAAGAGAGCCTCTCTAAATATTTTAGAACATAAAATTTCTTTTCCTTTTTCCTTAATCACCTTGGGAAACAGTCCTAACAGTAGTATTGCTAGGGCAAAGGGTATACAATTTTATAATTCTTGGGGCATAATTCCAGATTGCTCTCCAAAATGGTTGGATCAGTTCACAGTTCCACCAATAGTATATTAGTGTCCCAATTTTTCTACATCCCCTCCAGCATTTGTCATTTTAGTCAATCTGATAGGTGTGAGATATCTCAAAAAGATATCTCCTGTTTTAATTTGCATTTCTCTAATAAATAATGATTTAGAGAATTTTTACATCACTAGATATAACTTAGATTTCTTCATCCAGAAGCTGCCTGTTCATATCCTTTGACCATTTATCAATTGGGGAACGATTCATATTCTTATAAATTTGACAAAGTTCTTTACATATGTGAGACATCAGGGCTTTATCTGTGGAAGTGTCTATAAAATTTTCCCCCCAGTTTTCTGGTTTCCTTCTAATCTTGGCTACACTGATTTTATTTGGACAAAACCTTTCTAATTTAATGTAATTAAAACAAATTTTAGCTATTACATGATGATCTAACTACACAGGCAAATTTATTTTTTTATTGAAAGATGCACAATACCAAATTTTTTTGAGCTATATAATAGTTTTTATTGAAAGATCTACAACAATCAAATAATAGGTTATAAGTCAGTGACCATAACAGCTTTTCAGCAGCAGTCATGTTTCTCTCTATGTAGATATTCACCATATACAATACAAAAACAAGTATAGGTGAATTATCTCTGATTCCAGCTCAGCAGAAGGTTTTCAAAAGAAATACATTCCTCATTCTTTATGGATGGTAGCCTACCTTAATTTCTTATCCATACTTGGATCATTTAGCCACGTTTTTGTATGAATGGGAGGAACAGCAATAAGGCAAGTTCGGACCCCAGAGTTCAGGAAGAGGTGTAAGGTACAATAAGTCTAAAAGGCTTTAAGTGCCAAATGGAGACTTTAGATTTGATCCGAGAGCCAACAGAAAACCACTGGAGTTAATTTTATGTAGAGGGTGACAGGGTTAGAAGTGCACTTTGGAAGATCAGTGGAGAATGTACTTCAGTGGAAAGAGAATAGAGGCAAGGAGATTAGTTAGCAGGTCACTGCAATAGTCCGAGCAAGAGGTGATTTAAGTTTGATTTGGTCCGTGTGAGTGGGGAAAAAGAAGACAGAGATGGAGAGTGTTATACACATAGATATGACAAGCAGCTGCTTATGTTGTTTATGTTGAGTATGTGCAAGTGATGAGAGAAGGATGACACTGAAGTTGTGATGTGGGTGACAGGAAGATCTGTGATGCTCTCAAGAGAAAAAGGGAAGTTCAAAACTAGGATGAGCTCGAAGCAAAAGCGAATGTCATGAGATTTGCAATGGAGATAGCAACCCAGCCACATATTCTCATCTTGTACAACTTTTTCTGTCCCATCCAAACTAAAAAGCCAGGGAGTGGGAGGAGAGGGATGTTTACAGATTACTGTTCCTGAGCATGGACCTTGTGGTGGGGCACCCGCCTACCCAGGTGAGCTATGAAGCATGGGAGGGGATTTTCTCAATGGTACCAGCATAGCTCCTGCCGTGTCCACTGGGGAGACTGGCCAGTGCCAGTGGCGGAATAGGGGGAGACTGTAAACTCCAGAAGCAAGCAGGGTAGGGGAATGTTGGGTGATAATTAGTGTAGGGTAGGTGTGGTTATGTTGGGGACAAACCCAGTGATTGGCTTTTAGGGGGAGGATGAGATGCAACCGATTTTCCTACTCTCCAGCTGTTTTATCACACAACCACTTAGGGTCACACCACAAGCCATGCTCATTTTACCAACCTTAAGAACCTGATTATTTCTTAAAATGAGAAACAAAGGAAAGATGTCATAGTAACTCTACTATTCTGTAAAATGGGGGAGTAGGATTAGGTGACCTCTAATCCTTTGAACCCATCCTAGCATTTTTGTGTGTGGTGAGTGTTAAGGGAGGTCATATGAGACTTCAGTGTGGTTCTGAGATGGAAATGTTGTAGACGCACAGTTGTAACGATTTCTTTGGATAGCACGTAGGAAACTTTAACTTAATGTGGTGCTAATTTTTTTCTAGGTATTATGAGAGAACTAACAGTATTTAGAAGGCTCCAGAATCGCAGAGCTCAGGCAGTATATTTTGTATCTATCCAGACATACATACAGATGGATAGCCGTTCATTAAGTATTTATTAAGAGCACCACGCTAAGTGCTGGGAGTACAAAGACAGGCAAAAGACAGTTCTTGCTCTCCAGAAGCTCACAGGCTAATGAGGGAGACAATATGCAAATAACTATGTACAAATAAGCTGTATACAAGATAAATTGTGAATAATCAATGGAAGGAAACACTACAGTTAAGAGGGACTGGACAAGGCTTCTTGTAGAAGGTGGGATTTTAGCTGGCACTTGAAGTAAGCCGGCGAAGCCAGGGGGAGAGATGAGGAGGGAAAACATTCTAGCCCTGGGGGTCAGCCTGTGAAGATGGAGAGTTTTATTCCAGGAATAGCAAGACAGGCAGGGTCACAATACTGAGGAGTAGGTGGGAGGGAATAAGTTGTAAGAAGACTGGAAAGGTGGGGTCACCGGTTGGGCTATGAAGGGGTTTGAACACCAAACAGAGGACTTTATATCTGAGAAAGAGAGAGAGAGACAGACAGAGAGAGAGACAGAGAGACAGAGACAGAGACAGAGACAGAGACAGAGAGAGAGAGAGAGAAGAGGCAATAGGCTGGAGTGGAATAAACACTGATCTTGGAGTCATAAGACCTGGGTCTAAATCCTGAGCAAGTCATTTCACTTCTATTTTCTCATCTACACAATGGTGGATCCTGCTTACCTTGCAGGATGGTATAAGGATAGCACTTCATAAGTCTTAAGCACTATAGAAATGGGGACTATTACTTGTATTGTGTCTTTTTTACCAAAGCTCTTGAAGAAACTTATAATATTATTCCCATAGCTATTCTTGGCAGGTTATTAGATAGAGAGATGGATGAAAAACTAGGAGCAGAGTAGGCTGATAGGATAATGGATTTAGAGTTGGAAGACACCTTAAAGGATCAACAAGACCAACCCCTTCATTTTATAGATGAAGAAACTGAGAACCAGAGAGGGGAAGCAGCTTACCTAGGATCACACAGAAAGTATTTGGGGTACGATTTAAATACCCCTGCCCCTCCCTAAAGAGGGGGGAAAACAACAAATAAAACCAAAGGGTCCTAATTTTTCATTCATTAAACACGTTTTACAAATAAGGAATTTACATAATTTTTTTTTCAGTTTATCATGCTGACTAGAAATAAAGCATTTGAAGTCACCATTGCCTTCACATTGCTTCAAATAACTATCAAGAAAGTAGAGGAAAGTAATTGTATATAATGCTGCAATAATTTATCCTCTGCCTCATGAAAGTATGTAGTTGGCCACCAAAATATCAATAATGCATTACCCAATGCTCCATCAGTGAAGGGATTTAATTTTCATGATCATACCAATAGTATATTTAACCTCCAAACTTACTTTTATATAATTTTTCACTCAGAAAAATGCATCAGCCCTTTATACCTCTTAATTCTTTAAAATGGAGGCATTTTGTCCCTCCCCAAGGTAATATAATTAGCTATTTTTTAACACACATCACATTTCTATTAAGTGAATGTATTCTTAAACAGTAACTGTCACAAGTGTCTAGAAGCTAAATGTTCCACTGAGAGATTATTAGAAGTTAAGACATTAGTATGATTAATAGGGTATGATATACAAAGGCTGGAAAAGAATTTTCCCACTAAGCTTAGCACTAGACAAGCATCTATTTTGCTGTGTCCATTACATTTCAAAATATTTAAATTCTTCCTGATATCATTTAAATTCATTTATTCTAGTACTGACTTTTCTGGCGATGGGATGTTGAAAAACTAGAGGAGGAAAGAGTAAATTAATTGGAATTAATTATTTTAACGTGGGAAATTTAACAACTGTTTTCCAGCAGGATGAAGTCACTTTAAATATCTAATAATGTTATGTATTCCATTCATATTACTGTTTTAAAATGCTTTATTCTGGTAGAGATATGTTATAAAGAAACTGGCTCTAAGGAATTCTCTTGCTAAAGCAGTCCCTATATAGTCAAGGCAGTTTGTAAAAAAGCAAAAAAAAAAAAATAAGGAAAAAAAAGCCCTTTCAGTTGCTAGGAGCAACTGTAAATGCTAAGAGTGGAGCACTGAATTGAAATTTTAGGCAGTATTTTGTAGAATAGCTAGTAGCCAGAGATTGCAGCTGAAGGAAGGGAGGTGGGAGGAGAGATGTTCCCTCTTTTAAAATAGAGCATAAAATTATCCTTTTCTGATTGGAAAAAAGTCATTCAGGTTTCACCCCGTTGGCAGAGGGATGAAGTTATATGCTTTGCCCTCCCCTCCCCTCCCCTCCCCTCTCCTCTCCTCTCCTCTTCTCTCTGTCTCTCTCTCTCTCTCTCTCTCTCTCTCTCTCTCTCTCTCTCTCTCTCTCTCTCTCTCCCCCCCCCTCTCCCTCCCCCTCCCCCCCCCCCTTCTACTTCTAAAACATGGATAGGAGCAAATTCATGGAAGTCAGAGGAAATGGCAGAAATTTCTACATGGTAAAGATTCCAGAAGGGCAGGATAAGGTCATTCCTTTAATTAACTTGAACAGCCTAAGCAGGTAAAAAGATCTTCTATGGCCAAGAAAAGAGAGGCTGACAGCTGTGAGAGACTCAAAGGATGCTTTTATTCCAAGCTGGCCTGGGGTCCCAGAAGCACTTATCATCCCCAGGAGGGATCCAATTCCAAGATGACAACATTGTAGTTACATAGTGCTTTGCAGTTTACAAAGCATTTTTCTTACAATAACGTTGTGACTTAGATAGAATATGGATATATCAGTATTCCCATTTCGTATATTTGGAGACTGAGGCTTAGGGAGTTAAAATTACTTTGCCAGCAGTCACACAGCTTAATAAGCAAGCTGGGACTTGAACTCAGGTCCTTGGATTCCAAGGTCAGTACTTTTTGCATTGCTAAAATTGCCTCTGATTCAGGGTGAATTTGAAGAGAATTTTCTAATCAGGATTGGAGATAACACTGGAGTTGAAACATAATTATTACAAGACCAGTTATAATTCATAGTTAAGGATGGGGGAGAAAGGTATCAAATTCCATTTAGTTGCTCATTTCTTTAAATACTGTTTTCTCTTTGTCATTTTGAAAGTAATACTCCTTAAAAAATGTTGTATTATGGTGTTTTAAGAAAGATATCTATTTCTGACTCCTCCTCCTGGATCCCCCAAAAGGAGAGAAATATGGAAAAGTCAGTTCCAATTCTGCCGATTAAAGGTATCAGATTGAAGTATGGTAGTTTAGATCATATGATCAAGACCCCTACCACCACCTGGTGGCAGTGTATCTTAATGGTATATACAGTATCTTGGAGGAGAAAATAATTTACCAAAATTAAATCTACACATGTATTCATTTAAACTGATGATAGCAAACATCACAAAGGATTATTTTAATAAAAGCATTAATTGGATATTTCATTTCCATTGAGCTCAAACTAAAGGAAATGGGCTTAAACTACTACAAAAAGTAAGTCGTACAAAAGTTTAGGTTACTGGAATATGGACTTCTAAATGGAACCTCAGAATATTAGAACACAGGCATTTGTAGAAGTTTAAATTACTTTTGAAACAAATAAAGAGAACAGTGGAAGCATATTTCATAAAATGTTAAAACTGGCGATGATCACAGAAATTGTCTAATCCAGGCCCCTCCCCCCCATATATGTATAGAGATGAATGCTTTCTTTAAAAAACAAATTTAATCTTAATATGAACATATATAAGTATGTATGTGTGTATATATGTATATGGGTATATACACACACATTTATTTTATATGTGTACATAGATGTGTATATGTGTAAATGTGTGTACACATATGTGTATCTGTATATATATGTCAACAGTAATACCTAACGTAAGGTATTTTGCTAGGTGCTGTTGTTCAGTAGTGTCTGACTCTTTGTGCCCCCATTTGGGGTTTTCTTGGCAAAGATAATGGAGTGGTTTGCCATTCCTTCTCCAGTTCATTTTACAAATGAGGAAGCTGAGGCAAACACGGTGAAGTGACTTGCTGAGGGCCACACAGCTAGTAAGTGTCTGAGGCCAGGCCCAGCTCTCTATCCATATAGCTATCCAAGATGTTGTTAGAGAACATCTTTCACATTATATGTCTATTATCTGGCTAGTTAGCAGAATGGGCGTGAACATGGTACTTAAGATACAAAACTCCATCTCCACCTATAGTTAAGAACCTTTGCCATATTTCCAAGAAAAACCTGTGTGTGTGTTCTTAAAGGAGGCAGGGTATGTAATAAAGTGAACATATGGATGTAATTCCACGTGCCTTTTAAAGACCTGGCATCTTTGTTCCTAAAAACTTTGAAACTTGGGCTGGGATGCTGTTTAATTTCCCAAATGTCCCTATTATGGTCACTCTTGAAACAACATGGGTATTTTTATGGAAGCAAAATAAAAAATATATATCAAAAAGGGCCTGAAAGCAATCATTGTGTACAATGTTTCACAAATTTTAAGATATTATATATATATGCATATATGTATACATATATACACACACATATATGTTTTCCAGAAAGTTTATTCATAAAAGATTTAACTCTACATATAGTTGGCCAAAGAAAACAATGAGTAGGGCAAGAATTAATTGGCTGCAAATCTCTTTCCTTTTCGTAGGGTGTTTTCTCAAGCAGTGGATTAAATCAATGTTTAATGCTATGCAAGCCCAGCTGTGTCCATATTAGGAGAGTCTGATCTCACATCTCTCTGCAGAAAAAAAGGACCAGGATGTCCTCCCTCTCTTTGCTATGTTTCCACCCCCACCATATGTAGGTGGGAGAGTGGGAGCTTGGGAATGTGAACTTGATCCAGCATTGATCAGCCAAGCAGCAAACTCTTATTGTTCTTTAGATACCAAACATTAACTCCTTTCTACTAGGGATAAGCCCAGCTATTTTATACATAACATAACTTTTGTACTCAGCAGTACGCTTAAGAAGGAAAAGAACCAAAAGGCTATATTTGACTTCTCATAAACAACACAAGCTGATGTGCAGATATCAGAGACACTTAAAACCAGTTTATGAATTCTTTTTTCTTTTTGCTAATTCCAATCCATAGGGCCAGTATAGTGATTCATTTTATTTTTTTTTAAACTAAAGATGCTTCTATCTAGCATTTCTTATGTCTACTGCATTTCTTACTTTTACTTACCTTTACTCTGGCATCTAAGAACATTGGAAACCATGGTAATATTACATTGGCCACAGCTGTTAAAACCATTTAAAAGTATATATTCACTGTTTAATCACAAACTAAGTAGGGATTGGAACTGTTTTAGCCAGTACTAGCTAAGGTGCTATAGGCATAAGTAAACTTAAAAAGATCACCAAATAATCGAAGCTGTAACCTCATACTAAGGCTTCACTCATCAACGACACAAAACACATGGTGTCAGACAAACCAGTGGCAAACAATGGGCACCTGCAGCTCTTCAAATAAAGACGTACACAAGGGCACTCTCCCAACAACAACTGCATGGCAGAATAAAGCAGATTCTTTTGGTTAGGTGCTTCAAAAAGGGACACTTGGTTGACAGCACCATCTAAAATATCACACGCAACTCCTCTGTTACAGAAAGATTAGAAACTGCAATTTGATATTTGGCTACCCCATCCCTAATGTGCCTCATTTGCAGGTGTCAGTGGCAGCAACAACAAGAACCATAACACAAGGAAAATGTAGTTGAGATGTTTTTACATTTAAGTTTATATCCCATAGACTAAAGGAAAGACAACCGAATCAAGAAACATAATCCGATAGATTACTGTACAACCTGTGTACTCTTCTTTTGAGAGATTAGCAGCTTATTTGACCAGAATCAGATGTATCAAATACAGGTTGCTATTTTTTTATTATAAAATAAATGAGGATGAACAAGAACAGAAGTTCAAAGAAATGAAGCCCACTGAAAATACAAGAAAGACTGAATTTATGAAGAAAATTCCAAGATGGAGATGTGACTTTTACTCATTAGTGCAGGCAATTAAAAATAATGAAGTAATCATAATGATGATGATGATGGCTAACATGTATATGGTGCTTTGAGGTTTGCAAAGCAGTTTACAATGTTGACGCATTTGATCTTCACAACAATTCTGTGAAATGGGTACTATTATTATTCCCATTTTACAGATAAGGGTCAGTGATCTGCCTAGGTTCACCCCCTATCAAGGGGCTCTGAAGCAGGATTCAAACTCAGGTCTTCCTGACTCCAAGGCCTGTGTTCTATCCATAGCACCATTTACCTGTCTAAAGTTATATTTATGATTCTGAAGGGAAAAAAATTTTAAAAGAAAAAATATACACAGTAATAGCCATATTGTGCAATGACTGACTTAGATAGACTTAGCTCTTCTTAGCAATACAAGGATCTAAGACGACTCCAAAAGACTCACAATGGAAAATGCTATCCACAGCCAGAGAAAGAACTATGGTGTCTGAATGCAGACGGAAGCATACTATTTGTTCTCCTTTTCTTCTGTTATTTTGTTTTGTTTCTTCTTTCACATGGTTCCTCCCATTAGTTCTAATTCTTTACATCATGACTAATGTGAAAATATGTTTTATATGAATGTATAAGCAAAGCCAATATCATATTGCAGGCCATCTTGGGGAGGAGGAAGGTGAAGGAGGGAGACATACAGAAAGCACAGCTTTATATACATAGCAACTTCTCATCCTGGCAGAAATTAAATGGTGATAGTAAAGGAGGCTTTCTATCACAGAATCCCAGGATTATGGTCCTCAAACACTAGTGCCCAAGCCTTGATAAGCTTTCTGTGTCAACTCTTCTTTACCTTTTCATGTTACTGAAATTCAAGCTGAAATTGGTTGTAAAGTATTTGCAGCATAAATAGTATCGCATTTTAAAAGACTGAGTTAATAATAGCAAATCTTTACTTAAAATAATTTGCTATATGTACTAAGCAGTGTGTTTTGAAAATATTTTTGGCACCATATATTTTGTAATACACATATAAATGCCCTGAAAACAGAATGTTAGAGAAGCATCTTATTATATCTGAATAACAAATACAGGGTGTCCCAAAAATCTTAGCACAGTTTAAAGCTTTAGAAGCATAAAAGCTATACCCTACATGTCATATTTTCCAAAATATTAGGAATTTTATAGTATTTTCTAAATTCTATGTCAATGGTCCAAATATCATTGAGCTGAAATTGTCTGTGGAAATGTTTTAAAATTTTACTTTATGTCTTCTGTTTGCTTAAAGCAACAATGATCCTGTACTTTAATTATAAAGTAGACCTTTAAGAAATGTGGCATTACCTTTGGAGTACTTGATTCCTCTGACTCCCCTTTAGCAAGTCTGATAAAGAATTTTCTAGAACTCATTTGGCTGTACTTGGAAGATTCCACAACAATCTTTCTACAAAGTTAGCCAGGGAACTGAAAGAAAACATATTTTCAATAATGCTAATAACTTACTATTAAAAGAAACCACTACTAATTTTTATTTCTCAAGCTGTGCTCTAGAAGTCATAATATTTGATGTCAACGTTACAGTTAACTTATCTATTTATCTTTAGGAATTGCAAGACATTAAAAGTCTTTGAAAGATCTTTTGCCCCCTCCCCCCGACTCTTGCTTGTCAGACAAGTTAACATTCAGGAAATAATTGATTTTCATTGTGGGAAATGTTTATTCTTCAGTAATCAGCCAGCATAAATGCTTTCACAAATAAATCACTAATTAGGATTTCTCCAGACAATCTTCAAAGTATCAACTCTTGGGTGTTCTACATGGTGAGAGAGAAATGAATATGTAATTGATGAAACAAAACATGGTTTGAGATCAGTCATTCAATAAGCTTCTCGTATCTAATGATCACCTCAGAATCTGGGTGAAATTCGACAGGTACACAGAGAAGAAAAGGAAGAAAGTGTAAGATGAAACGGTCATCTTCCTCAAGTTACAGAGTTCTATCCAGGACAGCCAGGAAACAGAACTGAAGTTTCTTTGCAGTAGAAGGAAGGGTTTCAGATGCCTGCTTTTGTATATTGCCTCCTTTAGCCAATACAAAGTTTTACATGTGCAGAGAAAATTCTTACAATAATACAGGCTTGGGAGCAGATAGAAGTACTGTATGTGCTGTGCCTGAACCAAAGTACTGACACAGAAGGACTCAGTCCTTTCTCTTTCACACATGCTCATGGCCAGACCTAGATAAATCACTGATAACCATCACATCAGGTGTGTAACAAGAGCATTCTTCTTTCTGACACATTCAGATATGGTCAGTGGGCTTGTAACTAACCATATCTAGTAACCTCTGATATTCTAAGCTCTGTCTGGGCTCCTTAAACACACTCCCACTTTGTGGTAGCATAAGCGACATTGTATCGCCATAGACAACAAAGGCAAAAGTCAGGGACTCTACAGATTTGTTTCTGAAAGCAAATAGGAGGGCTATGTAAACATCTCTCCAGTAGGTTAGAAGGTGCACAAAAGTGCTTTTTGCTTGACCATTTGCCTTTGCTCATTTGTTTTGGATGGTCTGGTACAGTTACTCCTCAGACTTAATTATCTACTTTAGCTCCCAGTTCAAGAATAATATAGCTCTATCTTTCCAAATTCAAATAAAATGAGCAAAATTAAGCACTTCCCCTTCTAGCTTTCAACAGATATCAAAAAAACAAAATGAAACAAAAACAGAAAAACCTATACTATACCATATATTCTTTATGCACTTAAACTGATACTTTTTGTATAAAATATTCAGCATAAGTATATAAGGACTATAAATCAGAGGATATAATTTAGAAGTCAGGAAAAGGAAGCTTTGGTTCAGTATGCTTATTTAAATTTAACAAATATTTGAAAGCTCCTAATGTGTACAGACTGAGTTAGGTGTTGCACATGTAGAATGTTATATACAATAATAACTATAATGTAAAAATAATACATGATAAGTGCACAATAGTACTATATGAAGTCTGAGGGAAGGGAAAGGTCACTACCAACTCTGTGTGTGTGTGTGTGTGACACACAAAGTAGAAAGACTTCCTGGTGGAGGTGGCATTTGTGTTGAATTATTAAAAAAAAGGCAGGAATTCAAAAGGCAGAGGTTGCTGTGTACAAGGGGGAGCATTCTAAGCCTAGAATAAAATAAGCGAAGACACAAAGAAAAAGGAACCTGTACAGATGACAATTAGTAATATCTGTGAAGAGTACTGCCGGAACTGGTATTACACTATCGCTTGCACACATAAATCTAATTTACCTCCTAAAGAGTGTGAAAATGATTTTTTGGAAAACCAACACAAAGGTCTTGGACCAATATTGTATCTAATATTGTCTACTTCTAGGTTTACTTCAAAATAATAATGCAGATATAACTCAGAAAACATTTGAATGTCATGTGACAAAAGCGAAAGCTATTTCTTTGTAACCAAATAGCAAGAGAAACATTTATTTCCATGTTTGTGCGGGGCCATGATTTCATCAACAGATATACTCCCTCTCCTGGTGCAGACTACAAGCCATCCATAGTCTTTTAAGCCTATGGGATTGTTGTCTGTATTTATCTGTAAATATTCCAGTGAGTACCAGAGGCCTCCTCCTACATTAATGAATTCAAGGGCAATATCTGCTATCCAGTGGTCTCAATACATGACTGTTCCACATCTTTTTCTGGTAATACAAGCCCCTGTCTATTATGAATTTTTTGGCACAAAAGTCTCATTAGTAATACACTGTAGCCTGTTTACTTACACCCACCATGTCTCCATTACACTTTGGTCACTTTGTTAGGTGATGTTGTTCATAATCTCCTATCATCCTATTCTGTAATATTTTGCAAATAAGCTTGTATACCCAACTGGTTTTGCCTCTGGCTGGTATTTCTCTGTGTAGGATACTAAGCGTTTGTTGGTTATAGTGGGTTTTGAGCTCTATTGGCATCCTCTCTGTGATGACTATTTCATATAAATTAAACTTCCCGAGGTAGTGTGGGCTAATGACTGGAGAGTCAGCCTTTGAGTGAGGAAGACTGAGGCTCAAGTCCTTCCTCTGACACTCACCAGGCTTTATGACCCTAGACAACTCCTTTAACTTACAACTAACCCCAATATTCTAGGTAATTCTTCCTAAGTTGCAGTGAAAGTGCCAACCTGCATTGGTAGGAGAGATTTCCTTGTCTAGGGGTTCCCTATATTAATGAAATAACAGGTCCAGTCTCTGGTCCTAAACTTCCCTAAGAAATAATGATGATCAGAATCAATGTCTTTACTTTCCTGGTTTTCTTTTCTTTTCTTTCTTTTCTTTTATTTTGAGTCAATAAGCCTATTTAAATAGGTTGGATCGGGACTATTATAACTCAACACAGTGTCTTTTCATTTTTATCCTTTCTTCTAATTTAGTGTTTCTTGACCTTTGTGTAAACTAGTCGATGATCTGACTGTATACAACTAGCTGATTCTGAAATGACCCTCACTTCAGTAACCAGTCATTTCCTGACTGTTAATATAAACTCAATTGCATTTTTGGTGGTGGTATTTAGGACTGGCCAGATCCATTACTTTAAAGAAGGAATATATATCCATGATAGATAGGCAGAGGTTTCTGAATAATCTCCAAGCTACTGGCTTCTTTTACTTTTAATTCCAAAACATATATTTGATCAATATTAATTAAGTCTCCAATAAGTATGAGACACTATGGTAAGTTAGGGGTGGGGTGGAGTGGTGGGGGAGTGGCAGGAAGATACAAAGACAAAAACAAAATAGTATTTGCTCTCAAAGAGTTTATATTCTATTCAAATAACAAGGAATCTGAAAGGCTGTCAAGAGGAGGGAATGCCAGGATGATTTGGGTGAATACATGGATGCAGAAGGTGGCTTTTAGAGTTCTGGGAATTACTAATATGTATACCAGTATGTTCAAAACATAGAATGCATGAAGGGAACTAATATGAAATAAGGCTGGGAAACAGATCAAAACCACATTTAGAAAGTTTAAAGTATCAGGATAAGGAAAACATAGGCAATAGGGAGCCAGCTTTTTAAATCAGGGAGTGCTATAGTCAGACTTGTACCTAAGAAAGGTTGTTGTGTTTGTCCTTCGTTCTCAAAGAGGACCATGACATCAGGGAGATGATGACATGACTTGTAATTGACTTTGATTTGAGTGAGGTAGGGCTGTGCAAGGTCACCAACCTCACTTTCTCCTTCAGAGCCATCTGGGTCCAGTGGCGAGATATAGATCAGGATGACTGGAGATGAATGTGTGAATGATGAATTGTAGAGGAGTGACAAAAGTTAGGAAGATCTTTTAGGTATCTAGGTGGCTTAGAATGCCAGGCCTGGCATGAGGAACAAAATTCAATGTTGAGTTCAAATTAGGCTTCAGACACTTACCAGCTGGGTGACCCTGGGCAAGTCATTTAACCTGTTTCCCTCATTTTCCTCAACTGTAAAATAGGGATAATAATAGAACCTACTTTTGCAGGTTGTTGTGAGGATAAAATGAGATAATGTTTGTAAAAAGAAAAAAAGCACTTAGCACAATGCCTGGTACATAGTAGGCACTTATATAAATGCTTATTCCCTTTCTTTCCCTGGTGAGAGTTGTGTCAGTGTGAATGGAGAGGAAGTGATGGTTGTAAGAGATGTTGTGGAGGCAGGACTGCCTCAGCATCTGATTTCATATTATTAGATTAGGGAAAGGCAAAGATGAATAAGAGTTATGAACTAGGGTGATTGGGAGGATGGTGATGGCCTCCACAGAAATGGTGAAGTTTAGAAAGGAACAGACTTAAGGGTAGAGATGATGATGTCTACTCTGTTTGGAACACGTTGAGATTGTGGTACTGGGGAAACATCCAAGTAGAGATGCCCAGGAAGGAGCTGGAGATAGATAAGAATTGAGAAGAGAAAGCAGGGATATCTTGCTATATCTACATGTACATATATATGCATATATATGTATAAGCACACATATGTGTATTTTATTATCCTCCACTATGCTTATCTTTGCCCTGAAGTCACAGAGCATCAAGGATATGATGACTTTCTTTGAAAGAATTCTCTGCTTCTTCATCCTTTGCAACAGATGCTGGTACAACAGAAGTTGCTACAATTATTATCATGGTGGTCTTTCTGCTTATGCTCTTCATGTACATGGCAATATGAGATAACTAACTGTCCTATGAAATGATGTTTCTTTTTATCTTTGTGTCCATGATGAAATCAATTCAGCCAATTCCTTTATTCATCTCTTAAAGGAGAATCTTTGAGCCATCCTTCCATTCAATTCAGTTCAATCCAATTAAATACGACCACTTGATAACAGTTAAGGTATGCTAAGTGGCACAGGAGTGCTGGACCTGAAGACCTGAGTTCAAATTCAGCTTCAGACACTTACTAGCTGTGTGACCCTGGGCAAGTCACTTAACCTTTTAATGCCTCAGTTTCATCATTTATAAAATTGGAATAATAATAGCACCAACCTCCTAGGGTTTTGTGAGGGTAAAAGAAAGAATATTTGTAAAACACTGTGCTAATCTTAATTTGTTATTCAAATGCTGTCTTATTATTATTATTCAACAACTATGTGCTACCAGGCAATGTGTAGGCACTGGAGATACAAAAATGAAAACCGTACTTGCCTTCAAGTTTATATTCTATTGAGAGAAGAATATGTATATAGATAAGTTATTTCATAATGAGGGAGGAAAGGAGAGGGAAGTGCTAACAATTTCACAAATCCTTCTTTAAAGGATGAGGAAAGACCCGCTGTAGCAGGGAATACTTGAATGGATCTTGGGATTGCAAAGGATGGCGATCAGGATGGGGGCATATTCCAGATTTGGGAGTTAACCTCTGTAAAGGCACAGGAGACACAATGATGTATCTGGGGAACATGAATCAGGCCAGTTTGGCTGAGGGAAGAGCAATGTGAAATCAGCCCGGAGAGATGGTGTGGAGTCGGACTGTGAAGAGCTTTAAAGGGCAAAGAGAAGAATTTGTAATTTATACTAGATGTGAGGACAGACCACTGAAGCTCCCTGAGCAAGGAAGGACACTCAGATTGCTGATGTGGGAATAACAATTTGGCATCTCTGTGGAGAGTGGACTGGAGCAGGGAGAAGAGAATGGAAGCAGAGAGATCAGCTAGGAAGCTATTGTAGTAGTGTAGGCAGGAGGGTATAAAGGCCTGAGATAGGTGGTGTTCACATAAATGGTGAAAAGGGGATAGATGCAAGATACATTGTGGAGATAAATTTAAAAAAGAAAAAAAGACTTGGGAGCTGACTTGATAGGAGAGTGGAGGGAAAGTTGAGGATGACTCTGAGGTTACAAACCTGGGTGACAGGAAGAGTGGTGATGCCCTTGACAGAAACAGGGAAGTTAGGAAGAAGAGTGGTTGAGAGAGCAGAAGAAAACCTGAGATTTATTTTTGTCTCCTGTATTCATTCACAGTGACAATACGGATACAGTTCAATTCCTCCAGTAGTGTATCAGTTCAGTTATTGGATGGAGATCTTGCATGCAGAGTACCAACAATTTGTGAGCGACCTAAAGAATTAATGTCATTCTTAGCACCCTCAACCTGCTATTGGAGCACTCTGCCACCATCGCCAGCAGAAGAGGGCTACACAGAACACGGCGATACTTAGTTTCTTTATTAATGCCATGGGACAGCATGGTCAAAAATTCATTACCTACTGGTCAGCTTTGGTGATGTGCTCCTCTTAGGTTAGCTTGGCTCATTCTCAGTCAGCAGACATAGTCTGTCCCAGGGACCATGCTTGAAACCTTTCCAGCTGTGTGAAACCTGCCAGGGCTTGTTACTCCACTGCCATTTCATTTAGAACTCAGGGTCACCTTCATGCCAGTATGAAGCATTGAGGTTATACTTTTTTGGAGTACTTTTTTTTTCCTGGCAAAGAAAAAAAAATCTTGGCCTTTAAAAGGAGAAAAGTCCTAAGATAAAAAGGGAAGCAGTTAACTGGGCACAATATTTGTATCAAATTTCTTTGGTAAGTATCCAAGATATATTGACAGCTAATAGAAATATATGGCTGAAAGCCATTCCGGAATAGAGAAGTGGTTAAAGCATATGATCAAACAGTTTTCAAAAGAACTGCAAACTGTTAACAATCATATGAAAGAATGCTCTAAATCACTATTAAGAGAACTACAAATCAAAGTAACCCTGAAGTTTCATCTCATACCTTGTAAATTGCAAAGATGATAAAAGATAGGAAAAGTCAATGATGGAAGAGTAGAGGGAAGATAGGCACACAAAGTACATTGTTGGCGGAGACATGATTAGTACAACTATTCTGGAAAGCAATTTGAAATTATGCAAAAAAATGTGGCGAAAAGGTCTCAACTTTTCACAAATAAAATGGATAAAATTTCCACAGCCTTTGAACCAGAGATTCCACTCCTAGGCAGATACTCCAAGGGGGTCATTGACAAAAAGAAATGCTCCATATATACCAAAGAATGTATAGCAGCACTTTTTTGCAGTAGTAAAGAACTGGAAACAAAGTAGATGTCAATCAATTGGGGAACAGCAAAACAAAGTGTGCTACATAAATGTAACAAAATATTACTACACTGTGAGAAAGAAAGAACATGACGTATACTGAAATGCACAGAAAGACCTGTGAACTGATGCAAAGTAAATAGCTAAGAAAACAATGACCATAGCAATATAAATATAACAATGACCCCCAACAAAAATGATTATCTCAGAATTACAGAGAATAACTTTGGCTCCCAAAAGAGATGATGAAACCACCTTCATCTATTTTGTGCTTTCTCATCTCTTCTTGCTATTCCCCAATTTCACATCTTGAGTGTAGTCCTTTTTTTTTTTTAAGTGCATATTTTGCCCTTTGAATACTGGAATGACATAATGTAAATCTGAGCCATCCTGATTTGTGAGGATCTTTAATACCAAAAAGCATATTCAGTTTAATACAAGAAGGCCCAATTAAGAGGATCTTTTTTTTTTAGCTAAATGTTTTCTAAGACAGAGGTTCACATTCTGAAGCTGATACAGTTTTCAAAATACTTACACAGCTCTCCTCTTCTGAGAAGCTATTTTTATGAAGTAAAGAACAGTTACATCATCCCATTAAAATGTGTTACTTTACCACAGATTCAATTCTACTCAAATTATATTCACTTCTGTAGAAAGCAACATGTACTTAAACTTTCTATCATATAAAAGGCTGATATAGTATTATTCCTAATCTCACTTTTGCTATTTATTATCTGTGACTAGGGAAAGTCACTGAACATTTGAGGTCTTACTTTCCTGATCTGAAAAAAGGAGGGAGTTCACCTCCATAACTTCTAAGGTCCTTTCCAGCTCTAGATCCTATAAAAGTCAATCAGCAATAGCGCTAGGATTTCTATGTTATACCATGATTCTCCTCTAATAGATAGTTTACAAAGGATACCATTTACCAAGTAAGTGGTTGTTCAGTAACTGAGTGAGGACTAAAAAGGCTTGCTGGCAAGTGAACATTATCTGACAAGGAGCAGAAAGTCAGGACGAGGCTTTTAAAAAACAATCCTTGGGATGGGAAAGAAGGACGAGTAGTCTAAATCAGTGGTTCTCAAAGTATGGTCCGAGGACCTCTAGGGGTCCCTGAGAACCTTTCAGAGGCAGGTCACCATTTTCATAATAATGCTATATCATTTTAATTTCTAATATATCTAGTATAGCTATAACCGATGCACACAAAAGCTCTTTGAGGTCCTCAATAATTTACAAGTAGAGAGGGATCTTGAGACCAAAATGTTTGAGAATCCATGTTCTGGATCAGAAGTGTTAAACACGAGACCTGCAGCTCACAACACTTCCAACTGTGGCCTAAACCAAATTAAAATGTAATTTTGAAATATTT
Organism: Vombatus ursinus; assembly: GCF_900497805.2. Taxonomy (NCBI): domain Eukaryota; kingdom Metazoa; phylum Chordata; class Mammalia; order Diprotodontia; family Vombatidae; genus Vombatus; species Vombatus ursinus. The sequence goes on from NW_020954585.1 coordinate 18,778,607, forward strand.
AACAAAATAAATAAAAATGCAATAAAACTTATGTATGAAGCAGTGACCCTGTTTCTATTTGAATTTGACACCACTATGCTAGATAACCCCTTTTACACAGGAACTGCTTTCAGTTGTTATTTACACTGGACCTTTGACAGAAAGCTGTGAATTGCCAGTCAAAGGCAGGTGAGCAAGCTAGCCTTCTCTCCCAAGAAATGGTGGGGAAAGATCCTATAAATAATGCTTACTTTAGGAGCCTCCACTGGGGGGGAACAAACAAGGCCAAAAGGCAGTTTGCAAAGAAAGCTAAGGCAGATGGACTTCACTCACTTCGAGAAGTAAGTAAAGAGGAAGATGGGAAGGAAGAGGAATGTTTTAATGATGTTGATAATGTGGACAATGCCTGTCTTGCTGCCATTGCTAAATAACTACTATTTTGGTGCAAAGTTTAGATAGGTCTTCCTCCTAAAAGAGAAGGAAAAGGTCTGGAACAATGTTTCTCCACTCTTCAGGTTTTCAGAGAATGAGGCTGTTAAAAACTGATAAAAGGGCCTTTGTGTCTTAAAGAAGAAAAAGTATTTGAAGAGAAAAGGAAATCCTGACCTATAGTAGGAGGTTGGAGAGTGAAATGCTGTGAGATACAGAGGAGAAAGAGAAGGAAGGACCACTGGATATTTGGAACTACGTAACACACAAAGCTCTACCTACAGAAGGGAAAAAGCTATACCCAAAGAGAAGAGAGAGTAGCTGTTTGCCCTGCTAGGAATAATGATGTGCGTCATTAGAATGGAAGCTCCTTGGGCTTAGGGATTGTTTCGTTCTTTGTATTTTTATCTCTAACACATATCACAATTTCTGGCACACAGCAGCCACTTAATAAATGCTTATTGATTGCTGATGTGGATCCTAATAGCTATCAGGAGACTGAGTATCTAGTAAGGGTCAGAGGAAGAAGGGGTAACCAGTGATGGTTCACGACACCCTGTTGAATGTTAGTGATGCAGTTATTTGTTGATGTGGCATTAACAACAAAGATGTATCATCTTCCTGGAGCATAAATCTGTGATATGGCAGAGATCTTCCTAAGATTGTCAAAGCTAATGATATTACCTGCTTCTAGTGATTCAGACAAGTCAAGAAGGATGCTCCCAGAAGAAATCTCAAAGATGTTAAAGTCCTGGATAAGAAACTGACTATTTTAGGAGAATAGATGGTGTCTTTACTACTGCTTCTGATTCAAGAATGCAAAGACTTCAGAAGAGAAAGGCAGTTTTCAGAAGTGAAGAGCTGCTTAATAAAATGGTATGGGAGAAGAGGATTTGGATTTCTGGATCTTGACTTAAAATATTGAAATGATTAGCTCTTGGCAAGGCACAGAATACACCTACCAAGGTCTGGTAAAAAAAAAAAAATTGCCTGATTCTTGTAAATCTAATTAGAATGGCTTTAAAAGGGGAAAGAACAAAATTGCCTACATACATCTACAAATCTTGATATCTTGGAGCAAGGGTCCTTAACCTTTTTTGTGTTACAGATCCAATAGGTAGCCTGCTGAAGACTATAGACTCTTTCTCAGAATAATGTTTTTAAATAAATAAAATAAAATGCATAAGAGTATAATGGAAACCAACCATATTGAGATATACTTATCAAAAAAAATTTTTTTTTAAACCAAGTTTACCATCTTAGGTTAAGAACCCTTTGCATAGAGAATAATTACCCCCAAAAGATGGACAATAGTAACAGATGCACCCAACAACTTATAGGAGACAAAATCAAAAAAAGGAATCATTTTTTAAAGCCTCAGATGTCTATACCCAAATGTACAAAGTCTTAAATAATAAGCAAGGAGGCAAATTTGACTTCATAACTGAGACTTGGTGGGATGGGATTCATAACTAAAATTCTGTTCTGGAAGGTATATACCTTACACAAAGGGAACAGAATGGATAAACACTTATAGTTTCTTGGTCTTCAAGTAAAGGTTGGATGATGCCATGCCCTGGAGGTTGCAGATGTTGCTCCTTGTTATGTATAGATTATAGTAGATGGGTGGCCTCTGAAGTCCTTTTAAACCCGAAGATCCTGTGATTCTGTGACTAGAGGTGTAGATGTTAACAAGCATGTTACTCTTTTCCAGTAGACTAATAGTTCCCACTGAGGCTGGAAATTAGGGGGAGACAATTTCTTTTCTTTTTTTTTTTTAAATGGTATTTTACTTTTCCCAATTACATGTAAAGATAGTTTTCAACATTCATTTTTTCATAAAATTTTGAGTTTCAAATTTTTTATCCTTCCCTCCCATCTCCCCTCCCCAAGACAGCAAGCAATCTGACATAGGTTATACACGTGCAATCACGTATAACATATTTCCACATTAGTCTGTTGTGAAAGAGGAAACAGAACAAAAGGGAAAAGCCATGAAAAATAAAAATAAAAAAAAAAGTGAAAACAGTATGCTTTGATCTGCATTCAGACTCCATAATTCTTTCTCTGGATGTAGTTAGCATTTCCTATCATGAGTCTTTTGGAATTGTCTTGGATCATTGTATTGCTGAGAAAAGCTAAGTCTAGCACAGTTGATTATTGCACAATGTTGCTGTTACTGTGTACAATGTTCTGCTCATTTCACTCAGCATCAGTTCATGTAAGTCTATCCAGGCTTTCCTGAAATCCACTTGCTCATCATTTCTTACAGCACCATAGTATTCCATTACATTCACATATCACAACTTGTTCAGTCATTCCCCAACTGTTGGGCATCCCCTCAATTTCCAATTCTTTGCCACCACAGAAAGAGCTGCTATAAATATTTTGTACATGTGGGTCCTTTTCCCTTTTTTATGATCTTTTTGGGATACCGACCTAGTAGTGGTATTGCTGGATCAAAGGGTATGCACAATTTGATTGCCTTTTGGGCATAGTTTCAAATTGCTCTCCACAATGGTTGGATCAGTTCACAACTAGGGGGAGATAATTTCTAAGGCTTCTTCTACTTCTATAATGCTTTGGTGCTATGATTTGGAGGCAGTGAGCTTCAAAGTCTTTTAGTGACTGTCTTCTTTCATCAAGAGTACCAGATTATTCTACTTCATGATCTGAATTAAATGAAGTTTTACTTCCATAAGGAAAAAGTTGGCTCCCATAGGCCATATTAGAACATGGTACCATCCAACTTAAAATTCTTCCACAAAGCAAGCTGAACAAATTCCCACAATGCTAGAACACCAGACATTCTAAAGGTAGAGTAGATGACTTTATGTTCCTTTTGCCTGAGTGTATGTTGACTATTAGTTAATCGTGATTACATCCAGGGTTATCTGGGCCTAAAAAGTAGCCAAGTGATCATGTTCAATGTTTCTGATAATTTCTTTAAAAAAACCTTACATGTCCTCTTTTGCCATCTGAAAAAATAATCTGCAGATAACTTCATACATTCATGGTTACCTTATACCAAATCGGAAGTACTGATTGATTTGGGCCTCATTTCCAGCCTTCTTTCTTTATTCTCTTGAATTACATTTTATTTTTATTCTGAACTTAATGCCAAATAAAATGAGAATTTGTATATACATGGTGGGACAGACAAAGAGGATTGTATGAAATTGTGAATTTCTGTTGTATACCGCTTGCTTGTAGTTTTGCTTGCCTACACTTTGGGGGGTGTGTGTGTGTGTGTGTGTGTGTGTGTGTGTGTGTGTGTGTGTGTGTGTGTGTGTGTACACACACGGGCACAGGCCATGTGCTTTGACCCACTGGGGTCAGGAAATGGATTTGAGGTTAGCAACAGGTGGCCAAAGGAAAAGAAGAAGACAAAGAATAGAGGGTCATTAAAGCATTTAAAAATGTATAGAAGAGAACAGAAGAAAACAGTGAAGCCAGGTAGCTTTTAAAGCAACATACTAGATATATTATATATTTACTTTTTAAAAGCAAATTGTACATAATTGAGATTAGTGGCTTCATGTAAAATCTTATTTTTCAGTTCTACTTTGTATATGGAACACTCATTTTTCCTTCTTTTTTTGGTGTTTATTAAGTACAGAATTTTAAAAATTATTTTATTTATTCTGAACTTAAACACCAAATAAAATGGATATTTTCATATACATTCTACACAACTACAAAGCTCTATTATGTGTAGCTTACTTTTCTTTTAAAATATATAATAACATGTAACTTTCAAAGCTGTCCTGCTATTTGATTCCTTCTGGTCTTCTTTCTGTTCTTTTCTATGCATTAGAAAAAAAATGCTACAATGACCTTTTCTTGTTTCTTGTCCATCTCTTCTTTTTTTTTTTCCTTTTTTCTTTTGGCTACCCTACTCTTAACTGGCCTCCCCTTTCTACCCAAACCCTCAATTGAAAACAAATAAATAAGACCCTCTTGTATAAAATATACATTGTCAAACAAAGCAAATTCTCACATTGGCCATGTCCAAAAATTTATGTCTTATTCTAAATCTTGAGTCCATCATTTTTCTTTTAGAAGGTGGTAGCATGCTTCATGACTAGTCCTCTGGCATCATGGTTAGTCATTTCATAAATGAGTCTTTGAGTCTTTTAGAGTTGTTTTTCTTTACAATATTGTTGTTATTGTATATATTATGCTTCAGGGGGTTCTATTCATTTCTTTCTTTATCAATTCATAAAGTTCTTCTGAAGTTTCTCTGAAATAGTACTTTTCATAATGTCTTACAGTGCAATAATATTCATATATATATATATAAAATCATCATTTATTTAGCAGTTTCTTAATTGATGGACATCTTCTTAGATTCCACTTCTTTGCCACAATAAAAAAAGCTTATATAATTATTTTTGTACATATGATCCTTTTTCTCTCCCTATCATCTCTTTGAGGGCATAGGCCTGGTAGTGGTATCACTGTGTCAAAGGGGCTGCACAGTTCCAAAATGCTTTATAGAATGGCTGGACAAATTCACATCTCTACCGACAGTACTGCCCTCTTTACAAGTACAGTTATCTTTTCCACATTATAATTTTCCCCATTGAGTTTTCATATATCACAGGTTGGCATAAGAAATTAAATATGAATTTTGGGGGAGTTTTGTGGAAGCTACACAAAGGCCAGCAGACAACACAGAAAAAGTTTAGAAACTTGGAAATGCATAAAATATATGTGTAGTATTGTATAATATCAACATATTTTATCTTTTGACACCATAATAACTCAGACTTCTTCTCTGGTAAGAAGGGAGGGCCAAAAAATTTTACTCAAATTTTCCAGATCAAGGGGCAATGCCCCCTAATCACCTACAATGTGGAAGGGATAAATGTATCTACTTTGGTAATTCTTTAGAACTTGCACAGAATTGGCTTTGTGTTAATTTGTGTTTATTTACATGTTAATTTGTAAGTATACCCCTAGATGGAACGTATAGGCTATTTCTTTTATATCTCATAGCCCACCAAATGATAGGCAGTTATATTTACTAGATAATGACAGAGATTGGAACTGGGATTTCTTGATACAGGGAACTCTTGGATGAGGAAACTCTATCTACCAAATTTATGTTCTCACCTCTGTAAAGTCTCACCTCTGTTATATACTGGCTGAATGACCGTGAGCAAATAATTTCTCAGTTAAAAAAAAAAAGCAACTCTAAGATGAAGTTTTTAAAAATGTACCTATTAAACTACCTTCTGGAGCCACAAATAATTATTCTAGTCCATTTTCTTTAAGACAGCATCTCAAATATTTAAAGACAGGTGTCATGTATCCCTTCTAAATCTTCTTGGTATAAATGTCATTTTTTCTACTAGACTGTAAACACCCTACAGGCAGGAAATACAACTAATTCATTTTTGTGCCCTCACGGTCTTTATGCCTTATGCCTCCCATAATAGGTACACAATAAATAGTTACTGAATCAATGAATGTAGTTAATATAGCCTGAGACAAGTACATTTCCTCATCTGTGACTACCTGACACACAGCTCTTTAATTTTTATGTAGCACTTTGTGTGCTTCTGGTATATAGGAGAAATGACTCCTGAATGGCCAAGAGAGGGTTGAGGTGATACTTTCTTTATATATGTTCAAAGGGTGGAGTTGGTGCCAAAACTGCTTGGGAGAAAGACATGTGGTTCCAGAGCCTCTTTAGGGGAGAGAGAGAGACAGAACATACTCCAGAGAAAACAGAGACTTAGAAACTGCAGAGCCATCACATGTAAGATAGCCCCAGGCTTGGCTAGAAGCCTGGTTTCATTCACATACATGTAACTGAAGTAATTTATGACAACACATTCAATCAGCTATGCGGGGCAGTGGATAGAGTGCTGGGCCTGGAACCAGGAAGATCTAAGTTCAAATACAGTCTCAATCCTTTACTCCGCCAAGTCATTTAACCTCTATCTGCCTTACTTCCTTCAACCTGTTACGGAATCTTAATTATTCATGATTTCTCCTCCCCTGCCACTCCCATTTAGGTGGAGATTTCTGTTTCTCCTCTTCTCTTTATAGCTTAGGTTTGGATTGCGAAATCTGTACTTGCTTAGGGTTCCACCTGCATGTTCATTTCTCTTGTAATCCTAGTCTTTCATGTAAGTTTTGTGAAGTTTTGATTGCTTGTTGACAAACCATAAAATGGTAACACTAACAGCATCAACCTCATGGAGTTGTGAGGATCAAACGAGATATTATGTCTAATGAATGCTGGTTCCCTTCCCCTTCAATCAGCAAGTATTAAGCATATACTATGTGCTTAGCATTTTGCCAGGAGCTGAGGATACAAATACAAAGAATGAAACAAAGAAACATATTCTAATGGGCAAGACAAGAAGTACCTATTTAAGTATATTAAGAATAAATATAATAAATACAAAGTAGCTAAATATAAGGAAACTTGGAAAGAAGGACACTAGCAGTAGAGGTGGAGGGAAGGATCAATAAAGGATTCAAGTAGAAAGAAGGTAGAGTTAGAGTTTGTATCTTGAAGGGAAAAAGATTCTACGAAGTAGAGATGAGGAGGCCATATCTTCCAGTTTGTGTGAAGGCACAGAAGAGATGAAGTATTGTGAGTGAGGCACAAAAAGAAGGCCACTTTGGCTGTACTGCAGAGTTCAGGAGTTGGGAAGGTAATATTGGGGCTGGAAAGATAGATTGGGATTCGGTTCTAAAAAGCTTTACAAACTGAACAAAGGAGTTTATATTTTATTCTAGAGAGGCAGCCCCTGGAATTTATTGAGTAGAGAAATAACATGGTCAGATCTACACTTAAGAAAAATTTCTTTGGCAGTGGCGTACAGGATGAATATTATTATGAGAACTAAGTTTTTGTTCAAAGAGACATAATGTGCTTATTTTCATCTAGAATGTTTTGTGCCTCTTTGGCCTACGACTCAGGGGTGGGGGACCTGAATCCAAACAAGGGGATTTGTTCTGTGAAGTGTGGGTTCAGTAAAAGGGCCACACTTGAGAACCTAGAGGACCACATGTGGTCTTGAGGCCACAGGTTCCCCACCCCGGTATCTTGAAGAGCCATAATGAATGGGAATCATAAAAAAAAAAAGTGAAAGTATCAGAATAGACAACTGGAATAAACATGAAATATCAGCTCAAAACATAAAAGTAAGGAGTACTTTGTTTTTTAGTGTCTAGGTGTTTCAATATAACACTGATCAATAAGGGAAGAATGAGCTGAAGAGACTGAGTTTTTTTTTAACTTGTATACAAGGCAAAACTAGAGATCCAGTTTTAAAATACTATTATGAATCCCTTGAAAAACATTAATCTCTTAGAAAGTGTGATAAAATGCAACAAATTAATTCTGAATTGAACAGTTGGACAAAAAAATCAAATCATTAGGAATCAAAAACTATTCCAAATTAAGGTATTGCTTGGGATTTATTGATGAAAAAACACAAAGATTTCATGTAGTATATTTATTTGAAAGAATCATTTCTCCTACATTTCCAAAATCCACTGTCTTAGATTTCTCACATTAATATGAAACTTTAATTTTTCATAGACATTATTGACAGGGCATCAGAATTAATGTTAAAATGACTGACTGATGACACTAGACTCTGTAATGGAAGTCTGTCAAGAATGATGCAAAATTATTTCTCATATAAACCACCTGGCTTTCCCCAAGTCAAAGGCCTGGTGTCCCTCCTATTCTATAAAGCCTCTTTCATCTCGCTTCACATCTTATCAAGTTCTCTGAGTTTAGCAATTTCGGTACTTGTCATAGGAGACACACAGTTTTCCATCATCTACTCACAAAGCCTCTGACAACCCATGATGGAGTGGGAAGGGGGTTGATGAGAAGTGACGTTTTAATAAGATAAAACAGCATCATGTTCTTTCAGTTCTGGGATTCAAGGGATATAAGCGTAATTGAACTAGTCACTCTTGATTATCTCAAGAGCAATTATTCTGTATGCCCATTATCCATCTTACCTTCCTCCTTATTTCTTCTGGCTACTTTTTGATGATTTAAGCATTTGGTTATGCTTATTAGTATGTCCCATATCAAGATGAAATTTATATCATTCAGCTTGGTTCTATCAGTAGCTCAGGAATGAGAAAAATTATTATTTTCTGTTATATTAAATATAACCCATTTTTAAAAAATTTTTTTTAGTGAGGCAATTGGGGTTAAGTGACTTATCCAAAGTCACACAGCTAGCACATGTCTAGTGTTTGGTCTGAGGCTGAATTTGAACTCAGGTCCTCCTGACTTCAGGGGTGGTGCTCTATCAACTGCGCCACCTAGCTGCCCCCAAATATAACCCATTATTAATTAGGATCCAGGCTTTTTATTTGTTTATTGAGGAACTACCACCCCCTAAAGGTCAGTCAGTTCTGAAAAACTTGGCTAATAAGTGGATCTTGCCCGAATCTTGGGGGTGCTTGCAGGACTCCACCCAACGAGGAGACTTTACTTCTGTTTGAAGTGTAAATAGAACCTAATCTATGTGAATTCTTGCCCTGAGGGAATAACTCCCTGTCCATGCATCCCTCCACTGGAGTTTAGGGTAACTTAGCTCATGAAGGAGAAAACTAACCAGGGTGGTCTGGGTGGAGATGGATTCCTCGGTTCAGACAGGAAGTGGCTGAGTCTCATGATCAAGCCATGTTCTCAATAAGAGGAGCTGATGACTTTTAGCCCACCTCCTCATTAATTGTTCACCAGTCAGGTTGATTTTCACCTGCCAGGGGCACCACTTTTCCAAAGGTACCTAAAGCATTCAGTATCTCCATGGTTTTATCTTTGGTTACTGAGAGAAACCAGTGACCATCAATTTATTGATTATTAGCTAGCCTAATTAATAAATTGATTATTAATTTATCCAGAAACTCTGTCTCTCCAGTTTTTCATTGGTAATAGCCTTGTGGAGGGTTAAAATTACTAGGTGAAGTGAGGCTAATTACTTTGCCTTTTTTATGAACACATACAGGTAAACATTCTTATGTAGAAGAGCTTAATTTGCATGGCACTGCAAGGTAGAACCAAGACCAATTAAGTGCAAGTTACAGGGAGCAGATAAGTTTATAAGAAAGAATTTCCTAACAATTAGAACTATTAAAAATACAATGAGGTGCCTTGTGAAGCAGTGAGTGCCTCCTCACTTAAGAGATCTTCACACAGTACCTGTCAGGAACGATGAAGAAGATCACAAAAGGTTGCAACTGAACTAGATGACTTCTAAATTCCCTTCTACGCTCAGCTTCTATGATCCTGTGAAAATTAAGATAATTTGGAATTTAAACCTTTTGTAATTACTTATAGATTTTAATGATCCATCAGATCACAAAGATCACATAAATTTGGGGCTAGAAGGCATCTTAAAGGTCATTTGGTTCAAGCCCCTCATTTTAAAGATGAAAACACAGAGGCTCAGAGAAATTCAATGCCTTACCCAGGGTCACACAGCTGGCAAGTGTCTGAGGTGGGATTGTAACCCAAGACTTCCTGACTCCATGTACAGCATCTAATCTGCTGTGCTGTGTTACACTGGATCCATATTCCCCATCTCTTATCATCACATAAAATGGAAGGTTGCCTGAAAACTGGCCATTTCTGTACCTCAGCAGACACCTCAGTGCTTTGGCAAATATACAAGTGAGGTAAATTCTACCAAGATTATAAATACATTCACTTTACTACAGATGCATTTATATTTATTTTGCCCTCCTGGGAAAATTGAGGTCACACTATGCCCTAATGATAGATGCAGTCATCAGTCATTCATTCTTATTTAGCTGGAGGCATCCAGGGGGCACAATGGATACAGTGTTCGGCCTAGAGTCAAGAAGACCTGAGTTCAAATGTGGCTTCAGCTCTGTGACCCTGTGCAAATCATTTAATCACTGTTTTGCCTCAGTTTCCTCAACTGCAAAATGGAGATAATAACAAGACCTACCTTACAGGGCTGTTTTGAGGACTAAATGAAATATCTGTAAAGCATTAAGCATAAGCACTATATAAATGTTTATTCCCTTCTCCCTTGCTTCCCTTCTCTTAAGCACTTAACCTCAAATGCAAAAGGATCTGTGAGTTCCTGGATTTCACTGTTTCCTTGAAATCACAACCTATTAATGACCGCCTATCCTATACACCTCTTGTACATGAGCTCCCATAAATTCACCACAAGGGAGTGCATTTGACATTGTAGGGACCCTCTCAGATCCTCCCAACACCACAGGGGTGCCAGGAGCCAGTAGCTAAGGTTACCCACCCTAACTCTTGCTATATGACCAGGCCATATTCTTCTCTCATATATTTCTCCGATGAAATCCTTTACTATACTTCTTCAAATGGTTACTTGTCATATACTGCAGACTACTTATATCTACCATGTGCTATTCCATTAGCTTTCTTGTGAGGCTCATTTTTAATTCCTGAGAAACTATAGTATTCTGTAATATACAGCTATACATCAGTGGTGGAATATTAGTATGAAAATGGTGAGCTCTTGTTTCCTGGAGAGGTTGGGGCCACGAAAAGATGACAATTCCACTTGTTGTCCTGTTCTTGTTTTACTCTGGGCCTACCTCGTTCCTTTACACTGTTCCACATTTATACTCCTTTCAGTCAATGGTGTAATGGTAAAGATGCGTACTACTTCGAGATATCGTTATGAAAGTTTGCCTGTTCCCCACCAACACCCTCACAAAGGACAGCCTTGAAGCATGTGGAGATTACTCTCATAAAGATTTTATATAGATGCATATAGGTCAGTTGTTGATGTCTTCTCAGCTGCCTTTTTGAGCACTAATAAGGCTCAAGGCTTTTTTCCATGCCTTTGTTGGAACTGATCCCTTGACACTCTTACTAGCTCGTACACTTACTTATCTAAGTATCCTTGGTCTAATTCCCCTTTGTTCTCTTTTGTACCATTTCTCCCCTTCTGTAAAGATATCTCCCCCTCTGTAATCACCTGTAATGTTGGTGTCTAAGGGTGGAGGTTCTACTGTCCTTAATGGTGAAAAAAGCTTACCATAAAAATCTTTCCATTAACCCAATAACTCTACTACTGGCATTAAATTAGAATAAGAGCTCCCTGAAGTCAAGGAGTTTAAAAATTGGGAAGAGATTTGATCACTTGCTCCTACTTATTTCAATTCCTTCACTTGGCAGCAAATGCCTCTCTGAATGAGTTCACCCTGGGGAAGAGAACCAACCCACGTGTTCACCCTAGGGAAGAGAAAAGAAAACCCATGCAGAAGACTTTCCAAAGGAGATTTATTAAAGGATATTCTTTACAGTTGTCTGTGGGCCTCCAAATCTGCATCCAGATTGGAATGATGGTAGTTCTAAAGTTGGCTTTCCATTTTTTTCTTAAATGGGATAAGTCCAATTCCAGATACCTACCCTCAAAGTCTTAGAGTTGCCTTTCACTCCTCCATCTACCTCACTCTTCACGCATCCAAACAGCTGCAAAGTTCTGACAATTTTACTTCTACATCTCTGAATTCATCCCTTCCTTTGGTAGATGGTCTTTGGTAAGAAGAAATCCAGTACTTACTGTCCTTTCGGTTCTGAATTCAAGGTAGCCTAGTCCTATGACAAAAAGTATAGTTCATCACTGATTTATACTCAAAATATTTCTAGTTTGTTTAGGACACGTAATTTCTCTAGTTTAGGCCCTCATGCCTTCTCACCTGAACTGCTGAAACAGTCTTGTTACTTACTAGTCTTCCTGACTCTAGTTTGCTCCCTTTCTAATCCATCCTTCAGATCAATCATCAGGATGTGATGCCCTCATCATATCCTATCACCACCTTTCACTGCCTTTCCATGATCTACTAAATAAAGTATATACAGTGCTACAAGAGTTGAGAGTACAAATACCAAAAATAGGTTCCTGTCCATAAGACGTTTATATTGTAGGGGAAGGGGGAAGGAGAATATATATGTGCACAGATAAGTACATACAAGGGGATCTGAGGAGGCAGAGAGCATGGAAAACTGGAGGGTAGGAATTGGGGAAGACTTCACTAAAAAGATTTGTGCTGAACCTTGAAGAATGATAAGGACCAGACAAGGAAGGAATATTCCGGGCAGAGGGATAAGCTAATTCAAATGCATGAGTTTTCTATACTCTCATGTTCTTTCCAAATCCTTAGTTCCTTGTTTTTATCTTCTCTTCCTCATGTCTAGAATAGCCTTCTGTCTTTCTCTCCCTCTCTCCTTGATCTCCACCAAATGAATTTTCTCCTTTCCTCCAATGCTCAACTCAAGTGCTACCTTTTTCATAAAGCCTTTCCTGACTCCTCATCCCCCACTACTATACAAATGTACACTTCAAGGTGATATGTTTATAATTACTTTGCTTAGATTTCTCCCTTGCATTTATTGTGTTTTCCTTATATGTACATTCTGTACCTGCAACCCCATTATAAATTCTTTTGGGCATTTAGGCTTTCTGTCCTATCTCTCTTTATCTCCCCAGCACCAGCCCCTAGCATGATGCCTAGCACACAGTGGGTGCTTAATAAATGTGGAATTATTTGTTTGACTCTAACCCATTCAGATATCTTAGTTAGAAAAGACCCTAGTTATTTCTTGTATATGTGGAAATGGGTATGCAAAAAGGGTGGTAAGGATCCCTCCAACTTATGCATATCAGAAAATTAAAATCTATCTGTAGAATAGCATTACCAGGAGAAAGTTATATTTTTATGAAGAATTATTCCTAATGTTGAAGGGGCAAATGGTTTCAGGTTTGTTTATAAATCAAAGTGCTGTACATAGGCATTGCCACTCAGAGACTGGGATAGGAATTCTTTACTTCTTTAGGGAGCATACTTATTTCTCCATTGCTGTGCTAGCTAATTCCAGATTTTTTTTTTTTTATGATTTCCATTTAGTGTGGTTGATGAGGATAACCCAAGCCAACCACAGCATATGCCATTTTGGCAGAACACAAAAACATCTCTTTGGATGAAAACTTCATGAGTGTAATGTGAATGTCCTGTCATGAATGACTTCAATTGCCCAGCCACAAAAATTAAAAGGCAGAACAAAGGGCTTCTGAGCAACGTTAGGAGCTCTGGTAATGTTAGTCCTGGTCTGGCATATTAGTAACTTTATATTATAATGAAGTGAACAAAGAACAAGGTATCCCATTCACTGAGCAGCTCCCATAACCTGGGGGTTCCTTGATCCGAAGCTTCTTTCACTGAAGTGGAAACCTACTCTCAGAGAGCATGAGAAGTGCTGAAAGCAGGTAAATCACCATCAAAAAATATAAATAATCAGAGGAAATGGGTGGAAAAGATTAAAAGGAGCAGTCTGATCATCCTCCAAGGAAAAGAAAAACACTAAATCACCATCCTTTCTGTCTGATCCTGTTGTTTTTACAGAACAGCTAAACACCCAAAGAAATACCAGTTTGGTCTAAAAGACAATTTATAGCTAGGTCAGCCCCACTGCATCTGGCTATGTTTTTATAATGGGCTCCATTAGTTGATAGCATAGTTATTTGTCTACACTAGAAGCTATTAACCAGTGCTACTAAAACTTTAGGAAAAAATATACTACACAGACCTAAATTTTCCTCTAATTTTTTTTAATTACTTTTTTCCTTGGTAAAATAGCAGGTTTAGTGATGGACAAACCCTTTCAAGGGTAAATAACAGATACCTCCTCACAATAAGTCAGTCATTCAAAAGGCATTTGGTAAGTGCTTACTGTATGTCAGGCATTGTACTAAGTGCTGGGGATACAAAGACCACCCTTCTGAGAATGGATTAAATCCAAGGTCAGTGTCAGTGTTCTCAGCCTGATGCTGGGTATCCCTGCTTAAAGGAACAAAATTAAGGACTCTTTCTTTTCTCTTCCCTCAGGGCCAACTTCTCCAAACAGCAACTCAGTTGTTCACAAGACAAAAATATGGAAATCAGCTTTCTTGACTTCCTGTGATACCCCTCCTCCAATCCTTAAAAATCCCTGGGAGACTTTTAAAACAGCCAGTTGTAGAACTTAGTGTTAGAGGTTTCACAGCAAATGTTTCCTTTGAGAATGCAAAACTCAACTATTAGGTATTCAACATAATAAATGTATATAAATGAATGTATATGTGAAAAGCCTGGCTTTCACTAAGAAAAGAAGTACAGTGTACTGAGGCAAAGGGGAATCTAGGTTCAGATTCTGACTCTACCACTGGCTCTGTCACATTAGGCAAGTCAGTAAGCATAGGTAGACTTCAGTTTCCACATCTCTGAAATGGGCCAGATATGAACAGATGAGCTGTAAGTCCTTTCCAGCTCTAAATCCCGGGATCTGTTGAGGTCTAAAGTTTGTTGGACCAGCTTAGGACATAAGATCATAGATTTAGAGTTGAAAGGGACACCAGAAGTCATCTTATCCAACCCTTCTCATTTTATGTTTAATACTCCCACTGAGTACTCCCCCAATTTGCACTCACACTGACAGATTGGGTACCCAGATTTTAAGGTAACCCTGTGGAGCTACATTTCAAACACTATTACTCATGAGCCTCCACAGGTGTGCTTCCCGTTAAGAATTAGCCAGTAGACACAACTAGGTTGTTGGTTTTTTATTTTTTGTTTTTAAATCAAAGGCATTTTACTCAGATCACACAGCAAGAACAGTAGGTACAAAACATTCTTCCTATAAATCTGGGGCACAGTCTCCCACAACTGCACACAGCCTCCATGGGAAATGTGTGCTCAAACTTAGAGTACAATACTAGTAAGGGACATGTAGAAGATATGGCAAAGGCAACTCACAACTCCTAGTACTGCAGGGCTTGAAAGTCCTTTCTTTCTTCCTAGAAACCTCACACTAAGTTTCCAGGGTATATTCCTTCCTACGGCCTAATTCTCAATCACCAGGGATTATAATCTTGGAAACTATTTTCTCCTTCTTGTGACTGTCTCCCTGTAACCAAACCTGTCCATAGTGTTTCTTTTTTCCGTACTGGATGTAGTGTCTCCAGCAGGACTACCTACTGGTCCAGAAATTCCCCTTCAAAATTACAAGAATTTTGGGGGGTGGGATGGGAAAGGATTCTCTGTCCCTGTAGAGGTGTCCTTAAGCTTTGACTGCCATACTGCCTAGAGCTATTCAGGACTCAGCTAACTTTCAAAAGGAGGTGATTAATTTTTTTCTTAGTCAATCCAATTGTCCCTTGGAGATTTAATCAAGGAACATTCTTCCCTTACAGAGGGGTTGGCCTAAATGCATTTCTATAACCTGTGTAACTCAATTAACAATCTGTGATTGAACCTGGGCCTTCAATGACTGTGTTAACTAAGGAAGGTGGGGATTGGTCAATCATATTCCTGCTCCATTATACATGGAAGAGAAGTTAAGTGACTCACCCAAGGCCACAAAGGTAGTCGGGCAAAGCTGAAATTTTAAACCAAGTCCTCTCACTCTACTTCCAGCACTTTTCCCACCATACCAAACTGCCTCCTCTTAAAGAACAGCTTTATGAAAAACCACCCCATATGTGAAAGCAGCCATTCAAGGCTTTGTTACCCTTGGTAAATTATTAGCAGTTCTTTTTCCCATTAGGGCTAAACCACACCAATGAAATAAGACCCAAAACCCATGTATTGTGTTCTATAGATATTCTGAGTATTCTTCAGGAAAGTGAATTAATGACATCATCAGCCCAAATTTTCACATTAGTGGAACGGGCCTCTAGAGCAGAGTAGAGGGATGGATGGAAGGGGAGCAGAGAGCAATATCTTCTGACCCTCAATTTCTTGCTCCACTGATGTTCTGAGGCATTCAGGCCCTTCTTAGGGTAAATTAGTAAAACTGGACCGTATGTATCAGTAGACTGCCAATGAGGAACCAGTGTTTCCTTGGCTCTTCAATTTGGTTTAAATAATTGTGGAAGGTATTATGGTAACTGCTGGGGATATAAAGGTAATTGTGACACAGACACTGATCTCAAGGAGCTCACTATCTAATCAGGAGGAAAAAAACCCATGTATATAGATATCTTTGACACAAAGAAGAATATGAAAAGTGCAAGGTAATGTATAAGCTCCCAAAGTGCTATGAAAAATTTAAAGTATGGATCATTTTCAACTAAGAACATGAAGAATCAGAGAAACCTTCATGGAAAAAATGATCCTGCATTGGGCCTTGAAGAAAGGGAGGGACTCCAGCTGAAAGAAGGGGGAAAAACAAGGAAGAAAGGAATCCATTCCAGGCATAGGAATAACATGAAAAAAGGCATGAAAATAGAAATCTCTAGTATGTAAAGAAAGGGTGTATGACATGTGACTGGAAAGGAAGGATGGCTAAGGTTTTGAGCCTGGATTACTTGGGAGTATGGTGGTAAAAATCAGTAGAAATAGGGATAGGAGGAGGGAAAGGCATTGGTGGCCAGATTATGAGTTCCAGCACAATGGAATTGATAAATGGTTCACTTTGTATCCCTATACAAAGGATAACATGGTATTACACTACTTTATTTAATGTGCAATTCATATTGTGCCACCTTGCTGAAAGCACATGGTCACTTAGATAGTTGGCCAATGGTATTCCCATTGGTAGACAGCCTGAAATGAAATTTACTGCCACCATAACACTAATAGTACACTAAGTAAAAATCTGTAAATCACTCTGTACAAATGCTTTTAAGAACATACAACTTGGGGATTACCTTTGGTATTCCAGAAGTATCAAGCCAGTTCTGAAAGATATCTTCTACAGACAGGCCAAGCCTTTGAAAAAAAAATCAAAGGATTAAACAGTAATTACATTTTGCTTTCTCATAAAATAGTTCCCTCTCACTTAGTGAAGGACACATACACCAGAAATTTTCCAAAGAAATATATATTCTTGGCAAAAAGGGCAACAATTTTATAGAATAAGCAGTGGCTTATAATGTACTTGTATTAAACCTATACTCTTTTTAGTTAATCTCCTTAGATGAGCTAGAAGTTGACATTTAAAGGCATATTATATTTGATCCTTTAAATAATTTTCATGGTTAGAAAGTAAAAGTAAAGAGGGTAGCAAGCTAATATGTAGTCGTGTATATATGAATATGAATATATCCATGTATGTACGTATGTATGTATGGCATAAAAGTTAAGAACAGGTGTTCCTAAGTAAGATTTTTGTGGAAAGAATTTGCTGGCTTGTGTTTTATTTTTGAAAGATTTAAAAGTATTATATCTTTTTTTTTTAAATAGACTTTTATTGGTACCTTTTGCTTTTATATTGCCTAAGATCTCCCCCTATATTTCTCTCTCCCCATCCCAAAGCATTATCTCTTATAACAAAGATTTTGTTTTTGAAGAAAAGAGGAAGACAAAAATATCAATCAATACACACACACATACATATATATAATGTGTATGTGTATATATATGTATATATAAATAGTATGTATATGTATATATGATCTGATGTTAAATGCAGTGTTCCACACCCATGTCCTCCCAACCCCCATCTTTGCAAAGCAATAAAAAGAGGTATCTTCTGATATCTATTCTTTGGGTCAAGCTTGTTCTATATAATTTTGGAATATTTGTTTTAAATTGTTTTGGGAATGTTTGTTCTTTCTATTTACATTGGTGTGGTTGTTGTGTGTCTTGTTTTCATCAGTTCCTATAAGTCTTTCCATGACTCTCTGTATTCACTATGTTCATCTTTTCTTATAGCATAGTAATATTCCATTACATTGGGGATTCTTAACATTTTTGTGTATCATGGACCATTACCCACTTGGCAGTCCAGAGAAACCTATGGATCCCTTCTCAGAATAATGCCTTTAAATGAATAAATAAAATACATAGGATTAGAAAGGAAACAAAGAATACTAAAAGTTATAAAATATACTGAAGAAAAAAAAGTTCATGGACCCCCAGTGAAGAACCTCTGCATTCCATCCATGTACCACAGTTTGATTAGTCATTCCTCCAACTAATGGGTATTTACTTTGTTTCTAATGTTTTGATAACATAAAAAGTAACAGGGGGGCTAGGTGTCACAGAAGATGGAACACTAGACTTAGACTCAATCAAACCTCAGATACTTATTAGGTATATGTAACCTGGGCAATTCTTTAACCTCCCTCAGATGCAGTTTCCTCATCTGTAAAATGGGAATAATAGTAGCTTCTACCTCCAAAGTTGTTGTGGGGATAAAACGAGGCATTTGAAAAGTGCTTTGCACGTGTGTGTGTGTGTGTGTGTGTGTGTATGTGTGCGTGTGTCTGCATAAACATTTTGCTATTTATGGAGCCTTTCTTTTTGTCAATGGCCTCCTTGGGTTAAACTCCTCACAGTAGAATCTCTGAGTCAAAGGGTATAGAAATTTTAGACGTTTTATTTGCATAATTCCTAATTATTTTCCAGAACAATTAACTAATTTACAATCCTATCAATGATGCATTAGTGTACCAACTTTCCATAACACCTTTCCACAACTGACTATTCTGATCAAAAAGCAACTAAATTAATGAGACACACTTTAAGAAAATCACTGGAGGTGTTGTAAGAATGAAAAACTGAACACCGATTTGGTGAGCACTAGAATTAAGTCTGAGCTGTCTTATAGGTATAACTTGAAAATGTCCTTAGACTAATGCAAGTAAAAATAATAACAATGACACTTGAGGTCCAACTCAGATGTGAGAACTACTAAATAGATCCTGCTTCCACTGACTCTGTTTCTAACATCAGCACCTGTTTTAGAATCACTGAATTCTAAAGCTGGGAGTGACTGTACAACTCATTTTGTACACATGACTCATTTTGTCTACTTTGACTCTGAATCAGGAAGAACATTCCCACTTGTTATATCTTAATCTCCAATCATCTAAAAGGTCTTTGCTTTCATGAACTGCTGACTTGAATAATTCTTAAAGTTAATTAGTATCCAATATATTCAAATTGCTTCATTGTTTTTTCCTTTGATAAATTTGCAGAATCCTGGGAGGCCTACAAAGTGAGGGGTATCCTAGGGGCAATTCTTAGGGCCTCCAACCCCCAGAATATAAGTAAAGACTCCAAAATGTAAAAGATTCAACAATTATATAAAAACTAAAAATGGAAAAAAATAACCCTTGAAAGGGTAATTCTTGAAGAAAAAAATAACTGAAGACTGACTCATCAACTCAGTACTCCTGATGAGTTACTCCCACAGCTTCTTCCCTCTCCCTCAATTCACATCCAGCCCGAGGAGGCCCTGCAGCAATTTTAGGGACCTACTTTCTTTTGGAAATAAATACCTTGAGAGTGATCTATGGGAAACATCTCTTCCAAAGGCCAGGGGACGCTCCCACTGCTTTGGGCACTAGCACCTCCCCAACCCTTATACTTCATCTAGCCCAATGGAGTGGAGTGACCACTGGAAGCAAACCCTTTCTGTCTGCTGCAATTTTACATACCAATGTTCAGTTATTGTCTTAGCAGTATTGAGGGACCTGACTTTGAGGGTGAGTTGAGGTCAGTGAATCTAACCATCCTAGAGGCTAGAGAAGCAGGAGTGGGGTGAGGCTGAGGAGGAGTATGTAGTCTGGGGGAGATGGATGAGGAAGAAAGAGAGAAGAGCAGTAGTGCAGGACTAGTTACAGTTTTGGGGTTTTTTGTTTTGTTTTGTTTTTACAGATCACCAGATAAAAAGCAAGCAGCATCATGGTGGGGAGAGCCAAGATGGTGGAGAAAAGGCAGATTCTCACCTGAGCTCTCCCTGAAACCCCTCTGAACACCTTGAAGTAATGCCATTAAACAATTCCTGGAGCAGTAGAAAGGTAAAGGCCAGTGTGAAATAATTTTCCAGCCAAAGACAACTTAGATCAATAGGAAAGGTCTGTTGCACCTAGGTGAGAGTGGAGCACAGTCCCAGCAAACCTGGAGCAGGCCTTGGGAGCTAGTTTCTCAGCAGTGGGATCAGCTATTTCTGGAGCTCTCAGCCCACAGATGTAACGGATGGGGGGTGAACAACTGGTCAGAAGGAGATTACACGGGTCTTTTTGCTAGCACTGAGGCAGGACTGTTGCTTTGCCCACACTCAGGTACGGATTGCAGTGCTGGGAGGCAGTCGCAGAGTGAGGAGGAGTACTAGCACACCACAGCTTGTGGCCACAGTGGAGTGGGGGCCCTCCTCACAGTTCCAGGGCAGAAAAGAGTGCCCGTGGTCACTCACAGACCTGAGCACAGGCCAGGAGAGGAGTAAACACACCTCTCCTTAGATCATAACTCCTTGGAAAAACTGAAAACTTACAGGTCCCTAGAAGTATCTCTGAAAACAGTTGCACAAAATCCTTGAAGCTGGGGATAATGCACCCTCGACACTGAAAGTAGAACCCTACCTTAATAAAGAGTTTAAAGTCAAGAAATAGGCTGGGAAAATGTGCAAACAACAGAAAAAATTCTGAGCACATTTCTATGTGCTGATACTGTGGTGGCAAGGAAGATCAACACATATACTCAGAAGAAGATAACGAAGTCAAAGGTCCATTATCCAAAGACTCCAACAAAAATGTGAATTGGTCTCAGGCCATGGAAGAGCTCAAAAAGAATTTTGACAATCAAGTAAGAAAGGTAGAGGAAAAATTGGTAAGAGAAATGAGAGTGATGAAAGAAAATCAAGAAAAACAAGTCAATAGCTTGGTAAAGGAGACACAAAAAAAACTTAAGAAAATAATACCTTAAAAAACAGACTAGTCCAAATGGTAAAAAGAGGTACAAAAAGTTAATGAGGAGAAGAATACCTTGAAAAGCATGACTGACAAATGGAAAAAGAGGCACAAAAATTCACTAAAGGAAAAAAACTCTTTAAAAAGTAGAATTGGGGGGCGGAGCCAAGATGGCAGAGTAAAAGCAGTGACTTGCTTGAACTCTCCCCCAAACCCCTCCAAATACCTGTAAAAATGGCTCTAAACAAATTCTAGAGCAGCAGAACCCACAAACAGACAGAGTGAAACAAATTTTTAGCCTAAGACAACCTGGATGGTTGATTGGAAAGGTCTCTTGCGCCAGGCTGGGAGATACACGTGGGTGCACAGGCAAAGACCAAGCCTCAGCAAACCTGGAACAGGCCTCAAGTAACTGCACCACAGGCAGCTGTGGTGGTTTCCAGACTTCTCAACCCATAAACGCCGAATACAACTTAGAAGGTCAGTAGAAAAGGTCTGTGACCACGGTGAGAGAGAAGCTTGATCCCAGCCCTATTCCCGGGGCAGGTGCTGCTTCCAGTGCTCTCAGCCCAGGGACTGAGGGGGGAGTGAGCAGCTGATCAGAGGGGGGATCTCTTTGCTGGCGCTGAGGCAGGAATTTATTGCTTTGCCTGTACTTGGATCTGGCTCACAGTTCTAGGTGGCAGTCCTGGGACAAGGAGGAGCACTGGCATGGTGGAGCTTGTAGTGGTGGTGGAGAAGGAATTCTCCTCCCAGTTCCAAGGCAGAAAAGAGTGCTTGTGGTCACTCATAGACCAGAGCCCAGGCCAGGAGAGGAGTAAACACTTTGCCCTTGATCATGCCACCTTGGAAGAACTGAAAATTTACAGGTTCCTAGAAGTATCTCTGAAAATAACTGCACAAAACCCCAAAAGATTGGGACAGTACATTCTTCACACTGGAAACAGACTCCTACCTTAACAAAGAGTTTAAAACTCAAGTAATTGGCTAGGAACATAAACAAACAGTGCAAAAAGGTCAGACCATAGAATCTTACTTTGGTGATAAAGAAGATCAAAACATACAACCAGAAGACACAAAGTCAAAGCTCCTACATCCAAAGCCTCCAAGAAAAATATGAATCAGTCCCAGGCCATTGAAGAATTCAGAAATGATTTTGAGAAGCAAGTAAAAGAAGTAGAAGAAAAACTGGGAAGAGAAATGAGAGTGATACAAGAAAATCATGAAAAACAAGTCAACAGCTTGCTAAAGGAGACTCAAAAAAATACTGAAGAAATAACATCTTAAAAAATAGCCTAACCCAAATGGCAAAAGAGGTCTGAAAAGCCAATGAGGAGAAGAATGCCTTATAAAAGCAGAATTGGCCAAATGGAAAAGGAAGTCCAAAAGCTCAATGAAGAAAACACTTCCTTAAAAATTAGAATGGAGCAATTGGAAGCTAGTGACTTTATGAGAAATCAAGATGCTGTAAAACAAATCCAAAAGAATGAAAAAATAGAAAACAATGTGAAATATCTCATTGGAAAAACAACTGACCTGGAAAATAGATCCAGGAGAGAGAATTTAAAAATTATTGGACCATTTGAAAGTCATGATCAAAAAAAGAGCCTAGACATCATCTTTCAAGAAATTATCAAGGAAAACTGCCCTGATATTTTAGAACCAGAGGGCAAAATAGAAATGGAAAGAATCCACCTCCTGAAAGAGATCCTTAAAGGAAAACTCCTAGGAATACTGTAGCCAAATTCCAGAATTCCCAGGTCAAGGAGAAAATATTACAAGCAGCCAGAAGGAAACATTTCAAGTATTGTAGAAACACAATCAGGATAACACAAGAGTTAGCAGTTTTTACATTAAGGGACCAGAAAGCTTGGAATATAATATTCCAGAGGTCAAAGGAGACAGGATTACAACCAAGAATCACCTACCCAACAAAACTGAATATAATCTTTCAGGGGAAAAAAATGGAAATTCAGTGAAGTAGAGGACTTTCAAGCATTCTTGATGAAAAGACCAGAATTGAATAGAAAATCTGACTTTCAAATACAAGACTCAAGAGAAGCATGAAGAGGTAAACAGGAAAGAGAAATCATAAGGGACTTATTAAGGTTGAACTTTTTACATTCCTGCATGGAAAGATGATATTTGTAACTCAAAGACCTTTGTCAGTATTAGGGTAGTTGGAGGGGAAAAAATTTATATGTATATATAGATAGACAGAGGGCACAGGGTGAGTTGAAGATGAAGGAGTGATATGTGGAGAATAAAATTAAGGAGTGAAAGAGGATTATACTGGGAGAAGGAAAAAGGGAGAGGTAGAATGGGGTAAATTATCTCACATAAAACAGACAAGATAAGGCTTTTTTTTTTTAATTTCAGCAAAACAATGGCCTATCCTCTTTAATTTGCAACTTTGGAATTACAGCAATGGTGGTATGATGTGGTGAGCAGGGCTGTTCAATCTTTGCTATTTGCCCCCCACTGTATTACTGACTCATTCCCGGAATGGCTTTCCCAGTATAAACATCCTTTCTTTGCTCTGGAAAGATATATCAAAAGGGATGTATAATTCTTTTTCTTTCCAGCTCTTAGCCCCTAGACGGAGACAGCGCTTTGGCAAATACATCCCTTTTAAATCTCTCTTTCTCTTCCTCTCCTGGGATTGTGCTCCCTTTCAGGCACCTTTTCCCAACCTCAATCCCAGAAAACAGACTTCTATTAGCAGATGCCTTTGTGGTTAACACTGTTTAAAAAGACTAAGTAAAGGCCTAAAACAAAGAAAGGCTAATAGATTTTCTCCTTGCCTAGAGGAAAAGGCTTCAGGTTCCCATGTTGTTATTGTTCAGCAGTGTCCAACTCTTCATGATTCTTTCTTGGCAGATACTGGAGTAGTTTGCCATTTATTTCTCCAGTGGATTAAGACAAAAAAGAGTTTAAGTGACTTGCCTAGGGTCACACAGCTAGCAAGTGTCTGAGGCAAGATTTGAACTCAAGTCTATCCTGACTCCAGTACTAGTGCTCCATCCATTGCCTCCTCAGGTTCCCATAAGAGATCTGGATGAAGAATTACCCTTTTAGGAATTGTAGGCATTGGGGATGAGGATTTGGGGGAGGAGGTAAGTTTCAGCAACACATGATTTATTCTTGTCAGCCATTAGGCCCCATTACCTAGAGCCTAGACTCCTTGCTCCCCTCCTTGGGCAGATGTCTCGCTAGGGTTTCTGCTCTCCCAGTCAGTGTGAACACTGACTTTTCACGGAATCCTCCTTAGCTCTTTGAGTCAAGAAAAGCCTTTTGCAGTGGAGTGGAAGTGGGGGAAAGTGAGAGGGAATAAGTCAATCTTATTCTCATCAGATTTGGCTTAAGGAGAGAATAACATAAACACTCAACTGGGTATGGAAATCTATCTTTTCCCACAGGAAAATGGGGGGGAAGGGATAAGAAAGTGAGGGGGGCTGATAGAGGGGAGGACAGATTGAAGGAGGGGGTAATCAGAAGCAAACACTTATGAGGAGGGACACGGTCAAAAGAGAGAAGAGAATAAACGGAGGGTGAGATAGGATAAAGGAAAATATAGTTAGCTTTTCACAACATGACTACTGTGAAAGTGTTTTGCATGACTACACTTGTATAACCTGCATTGAGTTACTTGCCTTCTCAATGAGAGTGGGTGGGGAGGGTGGAAGGGAGAAAATCTGGAACACAAAGTTTTAAAAACAAATGTTAAAAATTGTTTTCACATGCAACTGGGAAATAAGATATACAGGAAATGAGGTACAAAAATCTATCCTGCCCTACAGGAAAACAGAAGGGGAAGGGGATAATAGAAGGGAGGGGGAGATAGAAAGGAGGGCAGATAAAGGGAAGGGGTATTCAGAATGCACACCATCTTGGGGTGGGGGGAGGGACAAGATGGGGAGAAAATTTGAAACTTAAAATCTTGTGGAAGTGGATGTTGAAAACTAAAAATAAATAAAGAAAAAAAGGGGAAAAAAAAGTAGAATTGGCCAAATAGAAAAGGAGGTACAAAAGCTCAGTGAAGAAAATAATTCCTTAAAAATTAAAATGGAGCAAATAGAAACTAATGGCTTTATGAGAAATCAAGAAACAATCAAACAAAACAAAAAGAATGAAAAAATAGAAGACAATGTGAAATATCTCATTGGAAAAACAACTGACCTAGAAAATAGATACAGGAGAGATAATTTTAAAATTATTGGACTACCTGAAAGCCATGATCAGAAAAAGAGCCTAGACATCATATTTCAAGAAATTATCAAAGAAAACTGCCCTGATATTCTAGAACCAGAGAGCAAAATAGAAACTAAAAGAATCCACTGATCACCTCCTGAAAGAAATCCTAAAATGAAAACTCCCAGGAATATTATAGCCAAATTCCAGAGCATCCAGGTAAAGAAGAAAATATTGCAAGCCCAGCCCCCAGAAAAACAAACAAACAAACAAAAAAACCAATTCCAGTATTGAGAACCACAGTCAGTATAACACAAGATTTAGCCGTTTCTACGTGAAAGGATTGGAGGGTTTGGAATATGATATTCCAGAGGGCAAAAGAGCTAGATTACAACCAAGAATCATCTACCTAGCAAAACTAAGTATAATCTTTAAGGAGAAAAAATGGAAATTCAATGAAACAGAGGACTTTTAAGCATTCTTGATGAAAAGACTAATGCTGAATAGAAAATCTGACTTTCAAATAAAAGACTCAAGAGAAGTATAGAAAGGTAAACAGGAAAGGGAAATCATAAGGGACCTAATTGTTTATATTCTTACATGGGAAGATGATATCTGTAACTCATAAGACCTTTCTCATTATTAGGCCACTTAGAAGGAGTATACATAGACAGGGGGCACAAATGTGAGTGGAATATGGAGAGATGAAATCTAAAAAGTAAAATTAAAGGATGAGAGAGCAATGTACTGGGAGAAAGGGAAAGGGAGAGATAGAATGGGGTAAATTATCTCATACAAAAGAGGCAAGAAAAAGCTTTTACAGTAGAGGGGAAGAGGGGGGAAGTGTGGGGGAGTCAGTGAATCTTACTCTCATTAGAACTCGTTCAAAGAGGGAATAACAGGGGCAGCTAGGTGGCACAGTGGATAGAGCACTGGCCCTGGATTCAGGAGGACCTGAGTTCAAATCTGGCCTCAGTCACATAACACTTACAAGCTGTGTGCCCCTGGGCAAGTCACTTAACCCCATTGCCTAGCCAAAAAACCAAAAAAACAAAAAAACACAAAGAGAGAATAACAGATACACTCAATTGGGTACAGAAATCTATCTTCCCCTACAGGGAAGTAGGAAGGAAAGGGAATAAGAGAAGGGGAGGGGGTGATAGAAGGGAGGGCAGATTTGGGGAGAGGGTAGTCAGAAGTAAAATGCTTTTGAGGAAGGTCAGGGTGAAAGGAAAGACAGAATAGAATAAATGCGGGGGATAAGATGGAGGGAAATACAGTTAGCAATAATAACTGGAAAAAATTTTGAAGCAAGTTTCTCTGATAAAGGCCTCATTTCTCAAATACTGATAATTGGGTCAAATTTATAAAAATAAGAACCATTCTCCAATTGATAAATGATCAAAAGATATGAACAGTTTTCAGATGAAGTAATCAAAGCTATCTATAGCCATGTGAAAAAATTGCCCTAACTCATTATTGATTGGTGAAATGCACATTAAAATAATTCTGGGGTACTACCTCAGACCTATCAGATTGGCTAATAGAACAGAAAAGGAAAATGACAAGGGGATGTGGGGAAACTGAGACATTAATGCACTGTTGGTGGAATTGTGAACTGATTCATCCATTCTGTAGGGCAATTTGGAACTGCATCCAAAGGGCTATAAAACCATGCATACCCTTTGACCTAGCTCTACCACTATTGGGTCTGTATTCCAAAGACATAAAAAACAAAAAGGAAAAGAAGTTATATGCACAAAAATTTTTATAGTAGCTATTTTCTGGTAGCAAAGAATTGGAAATTGAGGGGATGGCCATTGTTTGGGAATGGGAGGTCAAGGTCAAGGGGGGATTAAAAGAAAAGGAAGAAAAAGCAAAAACCCAAGATTAAGGGTGGGAAAGAAGAAAAGAGCCACAACAGAGCAGAAACAGGCCATTTCATTTAGAGACCACAAGTATCAGGCAAACTCTTTCTCTTTTATCATTTGTGAAGAGGATCATGGTAACAAAGAGAAGAAAAAGTGCAAGAATTAAGGCTGGAGGACAATACACAATTGGGATTCATAACCATGAATGAGACTGGGATAAATTAACTCATAAAATGGAAGAAAATAGTAGAATGGTTTAGAGAATAGAATCCTACAATATATTGCTTCTAAGAATTAAAATGAGGAGAGTGGCTGCCCAGCACAAATGAGCACCCATGCTGACTGCAGCTCCACCTCCTTCTCCTGGTCTCCTGCCCCTAAGCACAGCCACCATGCCAGGAGGTCTGCTGTTTGGAGACGAGGCACCCAACTTTGATGCTGACACTGCAATTAGCCACATCCACTTCTACAACTTCATTGGAGACTCATGGGGCATTCTCTTCTCCCACCCTCAGGATTTTACTCCAGTGTGCAGAACAAAGCTTGGCCATGCTACACAGCTAGCCCCAGAATTTGTGAAGGGGAATGTTAAGATGATCATCCCCCTTTCCACTGACTCTGTCCAAGACCATCTTGCCTGGAGTAAGGATATCAATGCATACAATGGAGACAACCCCACAGAGAAGCTGCCTTTCTCCATCATTGATGATAACAAATGGTACCTCACCATCAAGCTGGGCATGTTAGACCCATATGAATGGGATGGGCAGGGCATGCCTCCAACAGCTCTTGTGGTATTTATTTTTGGCCCTGATAAGAAGTTGAAGTTGTCTATCCTCTACCCAGCAACTACTGGCAGGAACTTTGACGAGATCCTCAGATCCCTTCTGTTGATGGTGTACAAGAAGGCTGCTCCTCTTCTTGACTGGAAATGTGGGGGATGGTGTCATGGTTGTTCCAACTATCTCTGAAGAGGAGGCCAGAAAACTGTTTCCTAAAGGCGTCTTCACCAAAGAGCTCCCTTCAGGCAAGAAATGCCTACAGTACACCCCTCAGTGATAGGTTACTCCAGCAAGACCTTGCTGGAGTCTGGCGGGGGCTCTTTTGAAGATTTCTACTGGAAGAGATACCAGCTGCCAATCATGTCTTCCTACAGTAATTGCTTTAATCATTTTGGAATGATGAAAGTCAGAAGTTTTTGGGCTGCTCTACTAATGGTTTGTTAAATGAAAATGGCACTAAAAATCACCCATGATTCCTCTCCTTGTATCCTTATCAGCATTTCACTTGGGTCACTGAACTCCATTGTTGCTCTGCTGGCCTCTGGGATGGCAGTGTTTGGGACTTAAATCTTTGTGAGATCTGTTGCAATCTCCATCATCAGCCAACTAGTATGGGTGGCATTTAGGAAAAAGACTATTTAGGAGCATTACAGGAATAAGACTTCTTTAACTGACCTGATAGACAAATTATCTCTTTTTCTAATTATCCATTTGAGGGAGGAGACAATTTAACATGTCTGGTTTTGAGTTTCACCTCCCTAAGTATATGACCAACAACTTGTAACAATTTAGGTGTTTCAGATAGTGTTTTGTTTTGTTTTTTTTTTTCTCAGATCTTGAGTGTTCTAACCACAGTTAGGAAAAACTTGGTGATTCTTCTCTTTCCAGCAGGTAACAGGGAAGCAGAATACAACCTTAAAATATTTTGTTAGATTGGGCAAAAGAGCTAATTATGTTACAGTATGTGATTGACACTACAGAGAAGCTGCACGATGCTTGCTAAATGATGTACAGAATGGTGGAGGATCATAATTATGAGTACCTTTTTAAACAAGTCATGTATCTAGATGTGGAACATTGCTCTTAAATGTTCATAATAATATGGAAGCATGTATACTGGAGGGAAAGGAAGAGATAAAGATTCTATTTCTTTACTATAAAATGTTGTCTCTGCAGTGGATTGTTTTCTGATATTCTGCCTTTTGGGAGTCACAAATAAAAGCTTTTTGAAACTTAAAAAAAAAGAAAGAATTAAAATGAGGGGTTGGAACAAGCTTCAAGATAAACTAAAAAATGGATAGAAACTGTGATTTCAGATAAGGCTACAGTAAACATAGACATAATAAAAAGAGATAAGTAGGAAAATTGCATCATGTTTAAGGGCACCATATATAACAAATCAATTTGAATACTTAACATATATATGCACCAAATAGCATAGCATCTAAAAAATGAAAAGTTAATCAAATTAGAATAAGAAATAGATAGTAAAATTATAATAATGAAGGATATCAATATATCTCTTTCAGATTTAGACAAATCCAACTAAAGGATAAAAAAGGTATAATTTAAGGATCTGAATAGAATTTTTAAAAAATTAGAAATGACATGTCTGATGATTACTGACTACCTAATTTAACTCAGTTATTCAGTTCTGTACTAATCAAAGTACCAAAGGATTATTTTATTGAGCTAGAAAAATAATAATAAAATTTGTATGAAGAACTAAAAGGTCAAGAATGTCAAGGGTAATAATAAAAAAAAAAAGAGGGAAGGAACACAATCTACCAGTATAGAGAGCTACATCAGAACATATTAGGTACCCAGCATATAAAAGGAAACAAACACAATTCCCTAGGGTTTGATAACCTAAATATTCCAGTTACCAGGATAAGGACTCACCTGGAAAGCAGTTTAGCAGAAATATATCTAACACTGTATACCAAGATAAATACCAAACACATAAATGACTTAGACATAAAAGATGTTATAAGCAAATTAGAAGAACAAGGAAGAAATTACCTTTCAGATTTATGGACAGGAAAAAAAATTCATAGCCAAAGAAGAGTCAGAGAGAAGCAGAAAAGATAGACAATTTAATTACATAAAGTTTAAAAAAATTTTGTACAAACAAAACTAATGTGTTATTAGAATGGAAACAGGTGCCTGGGAAACCATCTTTGCAGCAAGTTTTTCTGATAAAGGTGTCATGTCATATATGTGCCTGCGTGTGTGTGTGTGCCCGTGTGTGTGTGTGTGTGTGTGATATATATGGAACACACTAAAATTTATAAGAGCAAGAGCCACTTCCCAATAAAAAATTGGCTAAAGAATATGATTAGGCAATTTTCAAAGGAGGAAATCCAAGCTATCAATAATCACATAACAAAATGTTCCAAATCACTAATAAATAGAGAAATGCAATCAAAGCAACTCTGAAGTTCCATGTCATACCCATTAGATTGGTAAAGATGACAAAAGAGGAAAATGACAAATATTGAAGGAGTTACAGGAAAACAGGTACACTAACATACTGTTGGTGAAGCTTACATTGGTCCAGTCATGCTGGAAAGCAATGTGGAGCTATACCCAAAAAGTATATAGCCTTTGACCCAACTATACCACTAGTAAGTCTATACCCCAGAGAAATCAAAGAAAGAGGAAAAGGACCCATATTTGTTATGAGGGTTTTATTCTCTTTTTCTTATTGTTTAACTGTAAAGAGGGCAGTTAGAGGAAGAAATATAAATGCATATAAAATATTTTTAAAAGGGAAGAATAAAATGAGAAAAAAGAATGAAATAAGTACAATATTGAAAAATTTAATCCATTCATATGTATGACTATAATTGTTTAGTTTGTCTTTTTTAAAATTAAGGCATATATATATATATATATATATATTCTTTTAAATCAGCATTTTGTCTATGTGGTTTATTTTGGGTATACTAATCTTATTTATTCTCCTCTTTTCAACTCCCCTCCTTTCCATTATCCACTCTAGTTCCGAGAGTCCTTCACATACTCTGAATCTGGTGTCATGTCACTGGTCTCCTTGCTGCTGCTTGTACAAGACACTCCCTTCATGGATTTTCACTGGCTATCCCCCATGGAATTCTCTTTCCTCATCTCTGACTCCTGGCTTCCCTGGCTTTTTTCAAATTCCAGTGAAAATTCTACTTTCTTCAGGAAAATATTCCTAGTCCTCCTTAATCTTGATGCCTTTACTCTTGATTATCTCTAATTTATCCTATATATAGCTTATAGTACATAGTAATTTACGTGCTGTCTCCTTGAGAAGAGGGACTAGTTTTATGTTTGCCTTTCTTTGTATCCCTAGAATTCAGCATAGTGCTTGACACATAGTAGGTTCTTAATGAATGCTTAATGACTGACTTGAGATGCCAGAGAGAGCCATGAAGATCCAGCACTTGGAACTTCAAAGATATGGTAGGGGGGCTAACCCCATGAAGTGGAGGTTGGCACAAGAACCCAAGGGACATAGGGCAAGATGAGATAGGGCTGACCACCTCATCAAACAGTATAACAGAAGGTGGAGCCTGGCACTGGCAAAAATCCCCAATTCAGAAAGTAAATCTAGAGAGATAAGTAAATCAAAGAAAACATTAATCAGTATCAAAAATTACTGTAAATCTAGAGATCTCCAGAAAGATGAAAGTAATTTTGTAATAACTACATACAGAAACTAAAAGGAAAAAAATAGATCTTCCACAAGTACTACATGAATACCTAGAAGAAATGAAGCAACAGATTAAAAAAAAAAAAAACAGAAATAAAAGCCATGGAGGAAAGAATTGGAAGGTAATTAAATAAGCTTAGACAGTGTTGGTGGAGCTGTGAATCAGTCTAGTTTTTTTTTTTTAAACAATTTGAAATTATATGATAAAAGCGACTTTCATAAACAATGACTTATTGAGTCTAATGCTGGGCACATATCCCCAAGGAGACCAAAGACAAAAAGATCTAATATAAGCCAAACTATTGGTAGCAGAATTTTTGTGGCAGCAAATAACTGGAAACAAAGTACGTGTCCATTGATTGGGAAAAGCTGAACAAACAGTAGTGGAGAATGTAATGAAATATCATTGTGCTGAAAGAAATGACAAATATGAGGTAACTAGAGCAACATGGGAAAATCTGTTTATGTGATGCAGAACGAAACTAATAAAGCATTAGGACAATATACAAGATATTAAAAAGTTGTTCTTGGTCCCAGAGAACAGATGATGAAACATACCTCTCTCCTTTCAACAGAGATAGGAAAATGCAAGGGCAGGAATGCTGCCTACTTTGTAAGATGTGGTCACTACATTGGTTATTTTTGCTTATCTGTCTTTTTTAGATTCAATCAATGGAAAGGGGGTGGGGGAAGAGTCTACATCCAGAAATGACTATGATGTAAAAATAAAATTTTATCACAAAAAATACTGAAATCTCTCTAAGTTATGCTTGCCTTGGATCCAGGATGGCTGCTAAATTTGATCCAGTTACTTGCTTTATGTTAAAGACCAGATGTGATTTTAAGGTATCTTTTGTCTGTATGTGAAAGCTTTCTTCTTTTCATTTTCAATAATCAATCTCAGTTTAAATGACCAAAGTTCCCCCACCAGAAGCTGTGTGACTACTTCATCTGGTGGGGAGTAGGGGTGGGGTTAAGAAATCTCACAGTTCCTCAGACCCAAACCTGTTCTACAGTTGGATTCTGTTGATTTGTGTGGTACAAGGAGAGGGGTTCCAATTGTCCTTGGGTATTCTAGGTGTTCTTGGAGGTGGTGGTAGAATAGTTACACAGACTACATTACAGAGAAGCAATGAAGAAAAAAAGCAGAAAGAAGAAAACAACTGCTTTGCTCAGGGGTACATCACGTGTGTACTCCATCTTCCCAGCCCTGGAAGGGATTAATTGTTTGGGGCTTCTACCACTATCTATGGAGTGTTCTTTCTTTTCTCTTTTCTGGTTCTCAAGCTGCATCTACAGGAAGTAGATACAGATGGGTGATGTCTCTTTATAAAACCTCAGCCCTCTAAAGAGTTTCCTTCCTATCTCTAATTATAATCTCACTTAGATGCAAGAAAGTTTAGTTTTTGTCTCTGAAATGTAAGTTTCTTTCATTCATTACCTACTGAGAGGACCTATAGTAGAAATGGAAGGTCCTGAGGAAAAAAGCACATCTCAATATAGTTTCAACCAGGAGCAGACCACACACTGATGTTAGAAACAGCAATATGGCACCTAGGAACTGTGGATTTTCTTGTAATTTTTTTTTCTTTAATCAGGTTCTTTCTAGGATATTATGGATCACCCTCTGCATCTTAAGAGAAAGAATGAGAAGAGGGCTTAGAGAACCACAGAAATGATTAAAAGATAAGTACGTAAGATCCAATAACAAAAGGTCGGATTATTGTTTCTGAAGGGGAAGCTGAGGCTGAGACTCAATGGCTGTCTTTAAGAGCTACTTTATGAAGAATGGAGAACAGCTGTTGTTCATCTCTGCTGAGGAGTGAACAAGAGGAAATGGGCATAAATCTCCCCAGGAGGGCTTTAGGTTAAATGCAAAAGAGAACAAACTGATATCAAGTACTGTCGAGTACCTCACTGGGTTACTGAGTGAGGTCAAGAGATCTTTGTCACTAAAGAAAATAACAACAGGCAGACACCCTCCTATTTCTGAGTTATTTAGGAGCTCAGAGATATGATTTAGACAATCACAGTGAGTCCATTCCAGTCTTATTTTTTCTGATCCAATGAAAATGAGAACTGAATATAGTAGTATATAGATTTAAATATAGATATATAGATTTGTATATAGCTAAAGGATCCAATAATATACATGCAGATAATTATTACTATATAAATTCTATCACTCGAGTTGGTCATTGCTTATTCTTTTTCACTTAGGTAAGATTTTAATCAAAATGGCTTTCTCTCCTTTAGTTATAAAAATTCACAGGGACTGTGAAGCAGGCTCACTAACACAGCCTTCTCTATATTGCCAGTGAAGCAGAGACAATACAGGAGAGCAGCAATGGTTGCCCCGCTGATCAGCATTGGCCATCACATCAGGATGTGAGAGAACAGGGCATTTGATACCTGATTGTCCCCCTCTTCACGTCTCATCAAAGTGGGTGATGTTTCCCAGGGAGAGATGTATATCTGCCCACAGTAAGATAGTGTCGGTAGTGTTGATGACTTGAAATGAATGCAAACTTCACTTTCTTGTGGAAATCTCTCCTGTTGAAAGGCTAGCTCTGGTGTGACAGATCTACTCTGACCTTTTAGGTTTGGTGAGGTGGGGAATGAAAACTGATTAGGATGGCAGTGTGTGCACAGAAGGCATTTATCTAGGCAGGTACCTCACTAGTGCTCTTCTATGAAGAAAGGGAGGGATAAAAAGAACATGTGTTTTTAATTCACTTTCCTATGGGAGAGTTCAAAGCATCTTACAACCATTATCACATCATACCTCATAACATCCTTGTGAAGTGGGTGTCAATTTTTTTGTGGCTTTTTACAGATGGGGAAATTGCAGGATAGCTAATTTAACCAAGGCAAACTACCAAGTAAAGAGAGAAGTTGAGAAGAAGATCCCATGTTTCTTAACTACCCATGCTCAAGGCATGAAACCACATTGCTGTTTTCTGGAGTTTTGTTAATGTGGGATGAGAAGTTAAAAGTGAGAGTAGACTTCACTAGGCATAAAAAAAGAATAATAGCAACTGTCTTACCTCCCAAGTATGTGGTGAGACAGTAGTGTCAAACTTACATAGAAAAGGATCCCTGTGGGCTACATAATGACTCAGAAAATTACAAATTAACATTATCTATGTTGTATTATATTTTTATTTATTTTGTTAAATATTTCTCAGTTACATTTTAATCTGGATTAGGTCTACTCAGGGAGTTTTGTAGGCCATTTACAGAAAGTTTGACATCTCTGTTATATGCGATAATTAACAAGACAGAACATTGTTTCTGTTAAAGCAATGTATATTTTTCTTTGGGGAAAAAGGTATATATTAATGCAAGATTTTAAAAAATATATCAATGATAACAATCAGTGTAGATGAATCCTTGTATACTACAATATTCAACTAAGCTAAAAACTGCGTTTTTAAAGCAAGATACTTGTTCACGATCCAAGCCAATAGCAATTTCTTTCTTTTTAGATCATGTAGCTTAAAATAATCACAACAGACAGGCAGAAGCATTTCCACTTAGCCAGGATTCTGGGCTTACAGGAAATGACCCTTCCGCATGTCTGATCCCTATGGAAATTGATTTTATACAGATAGCTAAACGTACACAGAACCATGACAGCATCCCCTCCATATTTGTACAAACTAGTGCTGTTCTTTCTGGTTCATTACTGAAATCCAAACCCAATCAGTTTTTGGAGGCCTCTAGTTATGGGTGCGAGACCTTTCTGTTCAGGACATTTAGTGACTCTGCCCTCTGGGTGGGGAGTTTCCTTTCTGAGATTCTCCCCCCCTCCCCCATAACTTGATTTCAGATGATAGATAGCAACATTAAAGTGGGTTAGAATAAGTTGAGCTCTAAGTGTTACAGAATTATATATCTTAGTCTATGTTGCAGGAACAGTAATATGTGGGACATCATTACTATGTTGCTGATTAAAAAAGGATCCAACATCTCAAAGTAAATGAGCATCGCAGAGAAACAGCATTGTTTATATTTGTATTTGTTATATTTTTTAGGGCCAACCTCTTCTAGAGGTATCTGGTCACTTATGCTCATCAAACTGATGCTTAAAAAAAGGGAAATTTATTTGTTGACTTGCCCACTATCCTTTGTAATTCTTGTATTCAGCCTCTTTATTGTCTATAACTAACATTACAAGTTCCTGCACTCATTACACAAATGAACTGATAAAGCACTGGAAAAGACAAGTAGTAAAAATTTCAGTGTTCTGGATGGGTCACAGGATGGCCTCCAAAATAAAACATTCTTTTTGCAATGGAATTCATATTTTTAAAAATGTATCTGGTCATAGATTTATGTGACTATTATGAGTGACTATCACAAAGTAAGTTTTGCAAATATTCTTTATGAAAAGTGGGTCATTTTCTTAGGATAAGCAGTTTTGGAAGCAGGCTGATAACATTTGTTTACCAGCAAAGTCCACCAACATTGGTGGGGAGGGGGGGAAGAAGAGTGTTTGGGATGAAATTAAATAAACACGAACCAACAAATGACAGTCTGGTAATTTCTTAGTAGTTGTTGGTGGACCTGTTATTGCATGGAAGCATCTGGGTAAGTAAATGATTCCATCCCCTTATTTAAAGATCAAGAAACTAAAGCACAGAGGAAAGAAATACTTTGCTTCAAATAATCCAGTAATAGCAAAGACTGGGATTGTATTTACCAGTTTTTCTGCATTTTCATTTAGATCCCTAGCCACTGCCTTCCAAACTGGACAGTGTTTCATCTCTTGAGCATCTACCTGCTGTCCAAATCTTAAAACAAACTTTTCCTCACATTAGCAGCTTTGTTGGGTCTCGTGAAACAATAACCCAAAAGGAATAGCTGAGTAGCATAAAGGAAAATTGGAGAGTTTATCCCAAACACCATGACTGATCTGGAGCTGATCATTTTCAAGGTTGAAAAATACTTCCCAAATTTGCATGATTCACATGCCTAACAGATGTGCACAGGGATCAGTTTGCAGCAGGGGCCAAACATTTGAGGCTCTAGGGGGTGAATATGGGACCTTTGGGGATTTAGATAAAAATTAGTGCAACATGTTGCACAGGTAACAGGGTAAATACTCTTTTTTAATGACTCAACTAGATTTTCAGATTAGCCATCAGGAAAGAAGATGTTCCCTGACTTTCAAAAGACATGGTACACGTTTAACACAAACCGATGGGGTAGGAAGGGGAATGGGAAATGACATTAACTCCTGGGGCCGATTTCAACAGCACACTGAAAGCAACTAACTCAAATAAGGTATCTCGTGTTTCTGGATTCTCTATCTGTTCTCTGACAAGCATTTGTCCTTGCCAGAGGCCATTAATAAAATGAAGAAACTGGAATCTAAAAGCAAGGGAAATCAGATGCTCTGTGTAGACCGAGAAGGCTCAACATCCCAATGGATTTGTGGTCCATCAGTGTGGGTATTTCTTCTACTGGTGCCGATGAAACTCCTCACCCTACATGACTCTTATCCAAGGCTCCCATCAGTTCTTCACAGAGGCTCAGATTAATGTGGCCTTTCTCTGCTGTTCAATTTTTTAAAAAATTACATATATTTTATATTATTTATGTATTTTTATATATTTATATATGTATTTATATTATTTATATATAATTAATATATATATTATACAATTATATAATTAATAATTACTATAGCACTGTTAGTCT
Source organism: Vombatus ursinus (assembly GCF_900497805.2). NCBI lineage: Eukaryota > Metazoa > Chordata > Mammalia > Diprotodontia > Vombatidae > Vombatus > Vombatus ursinus. Next base: position 18,815,949 of record NW_020954585.1, read on the forward strand.
ATGACACTCTTACCACATGGTTTTCCCACTTCCTTGTATACTTATACATGCCCTTGATAAGGTATTTTGTTCCATTTTACATGTATAAATTGTTGTTAAAATGCTACAGCCCATTTATATCCACCATGTACTTTAAATTACCTTTTGAGCCATATTTAATTTTGATTACTCAGAGATTCAGTTCAATATGGGTAGAGGTGAGAGGAAGGAATAAGCATTTATATAGCCCCTATTATGTGCCAGGCACTGTGCTAAGCACTTTACACATATACCTCATTTGATCCTCTCAACAGCCCTGCAAGGTAGGTGCTGTCACTATCCCAATTTTATAGTGGAAGAAACTGAGGCAGACAGCGGTTAAGTGACTTGTCCAGGGTCACATGGTAAGTTTCTGAGGCCATATTTGGACTCAGATCTTCTTGATTCCAGGCTCTATAAGATCTATCCATGGCACCCTTTAGCTACTTCATATAATATAAGGACAAATTTTCTAAAATGAGAAAGGTCTAAAAACGTAATTGGTTATCTTATCAGATAATGAGTTTTCTGCAGTGGAAATAAGTAATAATGCTTTAGAGATAGTTCTTATAGGGGACAGGAGACTGGGGAGTGGAACCTCTAAAGTCCTTTCTAATTCTAAGATTCTATAATTGTAGGACTTGATTTCAAACTTTAAAAAAAAAAATATTCCCCACAGCTATAGCAACAAGCACAACACTGTAAAAACCAACCAAAAAACCCTTTAAAAATTTTTTTGGGTTATTCTAAACTTGACAGATTCCAACAAATATGAGTTGCTCTTATTCAAAGAACAGAACAAAACAAAACAAAAATGATCTGTCAAACTGATCTTCCTAAAACACAGGTCTGATCACATAACCTCCCTATTCAATAAACTACAGTGGCTCCCTATCGGCTCCAGGATCAAATATAAAACCCTTTGTTTGGCATTCAGAGACTTTCATAAACAGTCTTCCTCCTACCTTTCTAGTCTTCTTACACTTTATTTTCTTCCAAGTACTTTGTGATATAGTTAGACTGGACTTCCAACTCTGAGCATTTTCACTGGCTGTCCAGCACATCTGGAATGCTATCCCTCATCTGCACCTCCTATAATATCTGGCTTCTTTCAAGTTTCAATTAAAGTCCCACGTTCTGGAAGAAGCCTTTCTCAGGCTTTCTAACGCTGACTTTCTCTTTAGATTGTGAAAGACTAATTTTTTTGTGTGTGCTTGTTTGTTGTTTATTTTTGTTTTTCTTTGTATCCTCATCCCTCAGCACAGTGCCTGGCCTACAGGACAAACTTAATAAATGCTACCTGACTGACAGACAAAAAAGAGAATTTTATATGAAACTGTAAATCATTATTAAGTACATCTTGTTTTTTTAAGCATATAATAAATTCCGTGCTTTAGATCCAAAGCAACCCTGCTCCCTCTGTCAGAAAGTGGGTAGCATGCTTTATTACCAGTCCTCTGGAGTCCTGGGTGGTCACTGCATTGATCAGAGTTCTGAAATCTTTCAAATTTCTTTTCCTGTACAATATTATAGTCTCTGTTTACTTCCTTCTATATCAGTTCATACAAATCTTCCTAGCTTTTTAAAAAAAAATAAGTTTGATGAATTCATTCCTTTTATCATTTCTTAATACACAATATTATTAATTATTTTCATATGCCATAATCTGTTTAACTGTTCCCTAACTGATGGACACCCTTTTTGTTTCCAGTTCTTTGTCACAACATAAAATATTGCTATAAATATTTCCGTACTTGTGGGTCCTTTCTCTCTATCTTTGATCTTCTTGAGGTGCATGCCAACTAGTGATATTACTGGGTCAAAGGGTATGCATAGTTTAGTAACTTTTGGGGTATAGTTGCTTTCCAGAATTGCTACATCAATTCATAGTTCCACCAACAATGTATCAGTGTATCTATCATGCTATAGCCTCTCCAACAATCATCACTTTCTTTTTTTGTCAAATTTTCTGAACTTATGAATGTGAGGTGGAACCTCAGAACTGTAATTTGCAATTCTCTTATTATTAGAAACTTGTAGCATTTTTTTTTCTTTATTGTTGACAGCTTGCCCTTCTTCATTTTGAAAAGCTTCAGTTGCTATCTTTTGACTATTGGTGAATGGCCTTTGTTCTTACGTATTTGAATCAATTCCCTAAATGTCTTAGATAGTGGATCTTCATCAGAGAAACTTGGTGAAACTATTTCCCCTCAATTTACTGCTGCTGGTTCTAGGCCCTATGTCCGTGGTCAGAATGCTTTGGGTTTCTAACCACATTGGAGTTTCCTCTTCTGAGCGGTCCAGTCTTTCTGTCCCTGGGTATGGAGTGATGCAGGCTTTCAGGTGCCCCTAGAGCAGAGGTATATTGGCATGTGTTTAATAATAATTTCTCTGGGGAAAAAATGTACACAGAAATCTTCTCTTGTGAGCCTGTTTGAGCTAGATCCATCACACTCCTGCCCTGGAGAATCTCTTGTCTCCATGAGCAGACTTCTGGCCTGTTTACCTGTGCTGGTGCTCACTTTACTCCTGAATGTCTTTTTATACAGTCCTGGCCTGCATGAAGGTGCTTTTCTTATTGGGTTTCTTGATCGATATTCAATCTGGTGCTCTTTTTAGATCTTTGCTGGAGTACATGTGTGAGAACTGAGCTCCTCTGCAACTGTTCAAGCAGCCATCTGGGATCTCTGGCTGTTATGAGCCCAGCAGTCATTGACTCCTGCTTCTTAATTCTTCTTTCTTAGGGAAGGGCAGAGTCTTGAAAAGCCAAAACAGCTTAGCAGCAGCAAGTCCCACAAAAAACTAATACTCACAGAATACATTTTGATCTTAAAACTCCTCTTTGTGTCCCTCAAAAGAGCACTTCAGTCTAGGCTTAGGGATAATTCTAAGGCTATTGGTCCAAGGGTACCCTTTATCCTTCTCCAAAATGTGGTCCACTAATCTATAGCAAACACTAGCTCAGAATACAATAAAAATCAGCTTACTTTATAAGGAGACAAAACTCATTTTAAAAGCACAAACATCAAATAAGCAAAATTTTAAAAGAGAAGGAAACTACTGAGGGTAAGGGATTCTAGTTTGCCAGATAACTATGAGGCAGGCAGGAATGAAGTGGAGAGGCGATAAATTCACCAATTTCCAATGCCATAGAAAATTCTGTTCAGGCAGATTTCTCAGTAGATGGGTCAGTGAGCCAGACAAAGCTGAAACTGCTCTTGATTATATTCAGTTCTGGTCAACTTAACTCTTCTCTTGCAATCAGGTGGCCACTGGTTCCCTTGGACCCACCATGATCATTAAGTCCTTCCTTCGAGCTTGGAAAAACTACACTTCCTATAAACATCTTTGGCAATAAGGGACTATATGTTAAGAATGAAAAAGAAAACCTCCCAATACTGAATTGACACTTTACTATCTCAGTGGAAAGTGTTGTATTTGAGTCTTGAAAGTCTCAAATTTTTTTCTTGAAAAAACAAACAAATAAATAAACAAACATAGTTTTCACTTACACAGTGCTTTAAGGCTTATAAAGTGTTTTACTTACGCTAACTTTGTTTTGTACAAGTATAACTACTACCATGGTGCAAATATGACTACTCCCATTGCGCATATGAGAAAAGTAGGGCTCAAGAAAGTAAAATGACTTGATTAGCATCACATGGCTACTGGTTTCAAACTTATGTCTTCAGACTCCAAGTCCTGTGTCATGCTGCCTCCTAAATAAACAACTGTAACAGAAAAAGAGACCTGGGTGCCGCTTCAGAACTCTGATCAACAGTAAGTCTTCTCATGGAGACAAGAGATTCTCCAGGGCAGGAGTGTGATGGATCTAGCTCAAACAGGCTTGCAAGAGAAGATTTCTGTGTACATGTTTTTCCCCAGAGAAATTATTGTTAAACACATGCCAATATACCTCTGCTCTAGAAAATGCATCCACTCTGTACTTTTTTGGCAACAGTTTCTGGGGCAATGGACCTATTCTATTAGTGGATCAAGAATCAGATCTGGTTCAGGTATGAAATAAAAAAACAAACCCTTGCAGTTAAATTGTTGTGCTTGGTATCACTAATACCCTTCACACCTGATATGAGTTTGGCATTAGGCAAACAGCAAACCACATACCAACTTTGAAAATCAACCACTGTAAATCTGAAATCCTGCCCCTGGACATTCCAGAAGGGTGTATGAGTGCAGAGAAAGCTGCACTTTTTTTTTTTTTATAGCAGCCTCCTGAAAAAGCTAAGGCATAGCCAAGGTCCATATCAGTTTTTTCATGAAATGTAATTTCCTTCAACATTAAGAGGGTGAAATGGAAAACTAGAAACAAAACAATTTATCTGAATGAACTGCTTGTATTAGTTCCAGGGAGATGAACTAGCCTGTCTTGTTTTAAATATTATTTTTGCCACCTACATTAGGAAAATTACTTGTTATTACTGAAACTAGAATGCCATTGGAATTTTTTTAAGTAAAAAGGATTAGAAATAAGCTCAATACACAGGAAAAAAATGTCATCATTTAACTGTTAAGTGATCATTACATCTTTTCATTCATCTCCTTTTTCTTGTCTATTGCAGCATAGCTCTAATAATTCAACTGAATTCACCCCTGACTATGAGCAAAGTTTGATAATGATACCAAGTTTATTGAATTAAAATATGAAAAATGGCACAACCCTTACCCTCAAGGAGCTTACAATAGTATATGTGAATACAATTTGTAATGTATCACATAGGATGTTACAGGGGCAAAAGACACTCTGAGAATGTACTTTAGGAAAATTTGAGCAGAGAAACAATGCCATCACCTGGAGAGTGGGGTAAAGGATGGGGGGAATGTTTAGTGAAGGCTTCAAGGACAATTTAACACAAACCTCCTTGAAAGAAGCCAAATTTGGATTATCTATGATTGAAATAGTTACATTAAAACTCAGGTATCTGTCTGGATATTGATTTGATCTGTTATTCATCTAGGAAAGAACCCTTTAGTGCATTTGGCAATCTAGTACACATTTTTTAAAAAAGCACAGCTTCAGCTTTGGGTTGGGAGGAAGAAAGATAAATTCATTCTTACATTTCAACTCAAAGAAAAATTTGATATGTCAGAGTTTCCTCCTTTTAACATTAGGAAACAAAAGTTTTGCTACTAGCAGTTTGGTTGTTATAGGGCTTCTGTATCCTGAGTCATGCGGCATTCAATTCTGGATCCCCCATTTTAGGCACATTATCAGACAAGAGTTTATCCAGAGGAAGATGGAGGGAGATGTAAAACTGTAAATTGTAAATATAAAGGAGGCTAGAAACCATGACATATATGAGGATTGGAATGTTTATCTTGGAAGAGAGAAGTTTTGTGAAGTAAGGAAATAAGCATTTATTAAGCACCTACTATATACCAGGCACTGTCCTAAGCACTTTACAAATATTATCTCATTTGGCCCTCACAACAACTCTAGGAGTTGTTTTAAGGAGCACAGAGGGTAAGTAATTTGTTCAGCTATTAAGCGTCTGAGGCCAAACTTGAACTCAGGTCTTCCAGACTCAATCTGCCTCTCTACTTGGGTAAATGTAACAGCTATTTTCAAATATGTGAAGGACCGCCATGTGGAGGATCAGACATGTTCTGCTTGGCCCCTGAGGGCACAAGTAACAGCAATGGGTGGAAGATCTAAGAAAGGGATGGAAAAACTTCCTAACAATTAGAACTGTGCAAAAGGAGAACTTTGAGAGATATAGTGATATGTACTGTTACTCCTCAGGCAAAAAGGAGCTAAGTTGGGCAGATCAATGTTATTAAACTACTTCTACATTTCCTATCCTTCTCTGCCATCTTATAAGTAGTTGATAAGAATGAAACTGTTTCTACTTAATCAGGAGTTCTTAATCTTTTTTGTGTATATATTGCAGACCCCTTTGGCAGATTGGTGAAGCCTATGGGTGCGCCTTCGCAGAATCATGTTTTTAAATGCATAAAATGAAATAGATAGGACTTAAAAAGAAACCAATTTTATTTAAAGATAATTATCAAAAGACAAGCTCATGGATCCCAGGTTAAGAACTTCTGTCCAGGGGTTTGTATTTCTGGATCCTCTTTTCTTTAGGTAGGACTCATCTCTGATATTTTCATTTGCTGTCAGGTTCTAAACAATAGAAAAGACTGGCCTCCAAGCAGTAGGCTATATACTGCCCTTTGGGTTATAACTTAAGCGATCTGAAGAACAGGGTTAAATTGTCTGTTGTTTGAAATGTAGTGCTGATTTTGATGAGGGAAATGAGAGATATCAGTAAAGAACACCTTCCCACAAATGGCACTTAAACTAGATGGCAGGCATTCACAGCAATAATTTTGTAGTTTTCAAGAATGCCCTTTATCCTTAAAAAGCTCTTTTGCAGAAAAAAAATTATGGTAGAGAGAAAAGCACACTTCTTTCCATTTAATGATCCTTACAGCCCAAGAACTGTGGCAATTTCTTGGAGCAGTTTTCATTTCCAGCCCAGTCAGCTTGACGGAACCCAATAAAGTTTCACTTTGACCAGTTCCAGAATAAAAACTGCCTAGGCATTATTTTTTCTCCTAGGGGTTTATTTAAACACTGCACATCTTGATTTCTATGTCTAATATAATTTCACTTGGATTGTTTTTCCTTCTGAAAAGTGAAAACAAATTTCTACAGTCCTATAATCCTTGAGTTGAAGTATGTGCAAGGGGGAGAAGGTGAATGCAATAAGCGGATTTATATCACCAAACTAGAGGCATGTAGGGTAAGTGGTCCCCTGTACTCCTTGACTTTCACCCTGTTTATTGCCTATTGAGGAAGGAAGGAAGGAAGGAAGGAAAGAAGGAAGGAAGGAAGAAAGGAAGGAAGGAAGGAAAGAAGGAGGGAAGGAAGGAAGGAAGAAAAGGCAGGTATTGCGTTCAGTGCTTTACAAATATTATCTCATTTGATCCTCACAACTATCTTGGGAGAAAGGTGATATTATTATCTCCATTTTACACTGAGGCAGATAGTGGCTAAATGAGTTGCCTGGGGTCAAATAGCTATTAAAAGGCTGGATTTGAACTCAGGTCTTCCCGACTGCATGCTGAGTGTTCTATCCACTGATTCCTTGATTTTCCCCAAGTGGAAAATAGTAAAGATAATATAAGATCCCTTCCATATAAAATACAACCATATGGCTAAGAATTGGAAATCAAGGGGATACCCATTAATTTGGGAATGGTTGAACAAGCTGTGGTATATGATTGCAATGGAATATTATTGTGCTATAAGAAATATGACAAGCAGGATGATTTCAGAAAAACCTAGAAAGATTTAACATGAACTAATGCTGAGTGAAGTGAGCAGAACCAGGAGAACATTGTACACAGTAACAGCAATACTGTATGATGATGAACTGTGAATGACTTAGCTATTTTCAGCAATATTCAGCAAATCCAAGACAAACCAAAAGGATTCATGATGAAACATGCTATCTGCCTCCAGAGGAAAAAAATATTGTCTGAATACTGAGTGAAGCATGCTATTTTTCACTTTCTTTCATTCATTCATTCTTTTTTTTATTCAAGTCTTCTTGTACAAAATGACTAATATGGAAATGTTTTACATGATTGCGCATGTATAACCTATATCATATTGCAATGATTGCTTATTGTCTCAGGATGGGGGGAAGGGAGTATAGAATTCGGAACTCAGAACTTTAAAAAATGTTAAAAAATGTTTTAACATGTAATTGGGGAAAAAGAAAATATTATGCAACATTAAAATAAAATAAAATACAACCACAGGTAAAATAGGTTACAAAACACTAAAGCAGTGTTACCCTGCTATATACCTTGATACCTTCCCCACCCCCTACTTTCTTGCTTTGTGTGATTTGTGTTCATTAAACCTTCATAGATGATCTAAACAATATGGCTGAAACCTTCATGTTCTTTTAGTATCTTAGAGGTACCAACTTGCCACTGTGGCTGTCCAACTTTTATCTCTCATTTTTAACTAAAGGACTGGCTTACCTCCTTTTCCAGTCATACTTATCTTCAATGATATCTTTCATGCTGTATCTTGCACCCATGTCATTCTTGGTAAGAGGTTGCAACCTGCCTCTTTGTGTGGCCCATTAGGCCATTTATCATTTTAATTATTTGGAAATTGTGACATTCTGGAATTCACAGCTATAACAGCATTGCCTAGCATTTCTGCCACATCTAATCATAAGGCAAAGGACAGAAGTGAGTGGATAAGCCTAGAATGACCCTGTCTGATTAAGAAGTTAATTCTAGCTGCTCCCATCCCCACCCTCATTTCTACTTACCGTTTTTCTTCTGAAATATCTTCCAGCAGCATATGAAGAAAATCCTGCAGAACAAACAAAGCAGACCCATAAACATGTCCATCGATAAATTATCCTGAAGCTACATTCATTTTTGATAAAGCTTTACTAGCAGCTATAAATAACTGATAAGGAGCACCCTGTAGAGCCACACAATCACTTTTTCAGTGTTCCAACCCAACCAGTTAAAGAAGGCAATTTTGCAAGAACCACTACAAATAAAAATTTTAAGGTGTTTCATTATTTTCCTTAGCCCAACAGCCTATTTCATTCAGAATGAAACCATTATCATCATCAATTTATGAAGACAAGTATAATTTAAAAAAAAATAATTAGATAGTCTTTAAAAGCACTTCTGTGAAGAAAAAAAAAACTTTTCACCTTAATGAGATCACCAACAAGCTCCTGATTTTCTGACTAAAACAAAAACAGGAAAAAGTTATATGGTAAATTTTTAAAAAAATATTCTAAATCAGAAAGCACTAATCCAAGCCCTTGATTTCCTCCATAGAGCCTTTCTTATCTATTGCAGACCACACTAATCTCTGTGTTCTGTGAAATTTCCTTACATTTATAGTTTAAAATACATAATGTTTAATATTTTATTGTTGCCTAATTATTTGTATATCTTAGTCATCTCAATAATTAGACTATAAATTCCTTGAGAGTAGAAACTAGACATGTTCTTTTATATCTCCTACAATGGTAAGCATAGTAGAGGACACATAGCAGAGTGATAACTTTTTAAGAGATTTTTTTTTAACATTTAATTTCTATTTTTTTCTTAATTACATGCAAACAAAAATTTTTAACATTCTTTTTTTAAAATTTTGAGTTCCACATTCTTTCCATACCTACCTTCCCTTCCCCATCCTTGAGAAAGCAAGTGATTTTATACAGAATATACATGTGGTGGTGGTGATGGTGGTGTTTAGTTGTATCCAACACTTTGTGACTCCATGGACCATACTGTCCATGGCGTTTTCTTGGCAAAGATACTGGAGTGGTTTGCCATTTCCTTCTCCAGTGGATTAAGGCAAACAGAGGTCAAGCTACTTGCCCAGGGTCACATAAACAGTAAGTGTCTGAGGCTGGATTTGAATTCAGGTCTTCCTAACTCCAAGCCCAGCGCTCTATTCACTAGCCATCTAGCTGCCTCCTAGATTATACAGTGCAGTCATGCAAAACATTTTCATATTAGCCATGTTGCAAAAAAAATAATGCAGACCAAAAACAAAAACAAGAATAATAAATAAAAATTTTAAAGTATGCATTTAGACTCCATCAGTTCTTTCTCTAGAGTCGGATTGTATATTTCATCATAAGTCCTTCGGAATTGTCTTGCATCATTGTATTGCTGAGAATAGCTAAGTCTATGATAGTTGATCATTGCACAATGTTGCTGTTACTGTGTACAAAGTTCTCCTGGTTCTGCTCATTTCACTTTGCATCCTTTCATGTAAGTCTTTCCAGCATCATGCTCATCATTTGTAATACTGCAATAATATGCCACCACAATCAAATACCACAATTTGTTCAATCATTCCCCAATTGATGGGCATCCCTTCAATTTATAATTCTTTGCCATCACAAAAAGAACTCTAGAAATACTTTAGTATACATAGACCCTTCTATTTCTTTGATCTCTTTAAGCTTGTCGTTCATCCCTTTTTGAAGAGGACCAATGACATCACGGTGATGTCTTGACTTGTGCATGAATTGGATTTAAGTGAAGCACAGTTGTGCAAAGTCCTCATCCTCACTATCTCTTCCTGAGTCATCAAAGTCCAGTGGAAGGACAAAATTCAAGATGACTGGCAATGGACCAGTATGCAGTGGATGAGTCAAAGGGTATGCACAGGTTTATAGCTCTAGGAGTATAGTTCCAAATTGCTCTCCAGAATTACTAGATCAGTTCAAAACTCCAACAACAATGTATTACTGTCCCTATTTTACCATAATCCCTCCAACATTTGTCATTTTTTGTGATATTAGCCATCCTGATAGGTGTGAGGTGGTACCCCAGAGTTTTAATTTGCATTTCTCCAATCAATAATGATTTAGAGCATTATTTCATGTGACTTTTGATAACTTTGATTTCTTCTTCTGAAAAGTGCCTGCTCATATCCTCTGACCATTTAGCAACTGCAGAATGATTCATATTCTTATAAATTTTTAAATAGTTCTTTATATATTTTAGAAACAAGGCCTCTATCAGAGAAACTTGCTGTAAATTTTTCCTCCAGTTTGCTGACTTCCTTCTAATTTTGCTACATTAATTTTGTTTGTGCAATACCAGGACCCCCAAGTGCCTCAGTACAGGCAGAGGAACCAGTGGAAACCAGCTCATAAAATCACCACATGCCTCAGCAAAACTCTGGGAAGTGCTCCAAGGGCCCCAGGCAGGGAAACAACCCACAGCAGCGAAACATCCATCTGAAAGGAGCCAAAGAAAGCAAAAGAAGGGAAAGGCCTGGGGGAGCAGGCAACCTCCAGGGGCCAGACTACCCAATCCTACCCCTAGAGTTCCAGTGTTGCTGATTCCAGCCCAACACCAGGTAACCTGCCAGAATCCTACAGCCCCCAACTGCCAGCAGTTGAGGCCCCAGAACACAAAGTTAGTGACTAAGCCCCAGGCTCCCAACACAAGAAGCTTGGGTCAGTGCCCTCTCGTCTCCAGCAGGAGAGCTCATTTTTTTTAAAGGCCAGGAAATAAGCAAACACCATGAGCAAAAAGAAACATACTATAGATTCTTGTTATGGGAACAGTGAAGATCAAGGCAGAAATTCTGAAGAGGACAACACTGTCAACAAACCCACATCTGGAACCTCAAAAGGGATTATGAACTAGTCTGAAGCCCAAAAAGCCTTCTTGGAAGAGCTCAAGAAGTCAAATAAGAGAGGTAGAAAAAAAATTGGGAAAAGAAATGAGAGGTATGCAAGACACAGTCAATAGCTTGGAAAAGGAAGGACAAAAAAATTAACTGTAGAAAACAAGTCCTTAAAAATACAATTGGCCAAATGGAAAAAAGTACACTGAAGAAAACAACTCCTTAAAAAGCAGAATTGGCCAAACAGAAAAGGAGACACAAAAACTCACTGAGGAGAAGAACTCCTTAAAAAATAAAATGGGCCAAATGGAAAAGAAGGTACAAAATCTAATAGAAGAAAACAATTTGTTAAAAATTAGAATTGGGCAAATGGAAGCTAATGACTCTATGAGAGAGCAAGAATCAGTCAAATAGAAACAAAAGAATGAAAAATAGATGAAAACATAAAATATCTCATTGGTAAAACAACTGACCTGGAAAATAGATCCAGAAGAGACAATTTAAAAATTATTGGTCTACTTCAAAATCACAATGAAAAAAAAGAGCCTGGGCAGCATCTTTCGAGAAATCACCAAGAAAAACGGCCCTGAAGTCCTAGAACCAGAGGATAAAATAGCCATAGAAAGAATCCACCAATCACCTCCTAAAATAGATCTCAAATTGAAAACACCAAGGAATATAGTAGCCAAAATCCAAAATTGCCAGCTCAAAGAGAAAATACTGCAAGTAGCCAAAAAGAAACAATTTAAATGCCATGGAACCATAGTCAGGATTACACAGGACCTTGTAGCTTCTACATTAAAAGATCGTAGGGTGTGGAGTACAATATTCCGTAAGGCAAAGGAGCCTGGATTACAACCAAGGATCAACTACCCAGAGAAAATGAGCATGATCTTTCAGGGGAGGAGATGGACATTCAATGAAATAAGGGACTTCCAAACCTTCCTGATAAAAAGACCAGACCTCAACCGAAAATTTGATCTTCAAATACAAGACTCAAGAGAGACCTAAAAAGGTAAATAGGACAGAAAAAAAAAACCATGTTATTAATAAGGGCAAACTGTTTACATCCCTACAAGGGAAGATGACACTTGTAACTCTTGAGGACTATATTGTTATTACATCATTTTAAAGGGGTCTACAAAAAGGGGGTGGGTATAAGTTGACTTTGATGTAATGATAAAAATAATTCCCTTGAAATTCTTAAACTTTTGTTCTTCCAGATGTAGTTTGTTATTATTTTTTTCTAGCTCTATAAAACAATTTTTTGGTAATTTGATTGGTGTGGCACTGAATAAGTAAATTAATTTAGGTAGAATTCTTATCTTTATTATATTGGTTTGGCCTACCCATGAACAATTAATATATCTCCAGTTGTTTAGATTTGACTTTATTTGTGTGAAGTGTTTTCTAATTGTGGTCATATACAACCCAGTTTCTGGGTTTGTCTTGGCAGGTAGACTCCCAAGTTATTTTAAATGGAATTTCTTTTTCTATCTCTATTGGATTTTGTTGGTAATGTATAGAAATGCTAATGATTTATGTGGGTTTATTTTATATCCTATAGCTTTGTTGAAAGTATTATTTCAACTAGTTTTTTAGTTGATTCTCTAAGTATATCATCAAATCATCTGCAAAGAATGATAGTTTTTTTTTCCTCATTGCCTATTCTAATTCCTTCAATTTCTTTTCCTCTTCTTATTGTTATAGCTAGCATTTTGAGAATAATAATGAATAGCAGTGGTGATAATGGCATTCTTGCTTCACCCTGATCTTATTAGAAAGGCTTCTAGCTTATCCCCATTATAGATAATGCTTGCTGATGGTTTTAGAGAGATACTACTTGTCATTTTAAGGAAAGCTCCATTTACTCATATGTTTTCTAGTGTTTTTAATAAAGAATGGGTATTGTATTTTGTCAAAAGCTTTAAGAGAGATTTGTTGGCTGAATTGAACTACTTACCAAAAAGTAGTGGGGATCAGTGAGTAATATATGTGAGGCACTGAACTCATGTCAATTGAATTCAATAAATATTTCCTAAGTCCCAGCTATGTACAAAACCTTATCCTAAGCACAGGAAGAAAAACATTCCCTGCCCTCAAGTCACCATGTTAAAAAGCATTTATTAACTACCTACTATGTGTCATGCACTATGGATACAAAGAAAGGCAAAAATAGTTCCTATCTTAAAACTAATTTTTTCACTAGCTTCATTCAATAATGTGTGAATAGCATCAAAGGAATCTGTGGATGAGAATGATACAAGTTTGGGTTTGGCAGAGCAAGATTGGTGACAGGATAAGGAGGCAGGCACTGGAGAGACAAGGATAATATCAAGTTGAATTGGTTAAGCAGGGGTCGAGATGGGGAATGGAAGAGAGTATAGCCCATGAAGGAATAATGACTTGGAAAAGAACTAAGGGGCAGAGGTCATGGTGAGGACAAAGAACAGGGTTAGAGATTGTAAGACAGTGGAAAAGATAGCATGATAACAGACTATGATCTTTTCTGAGGGAATTTCAGAGTTATTGAACGTGGAAGTAGACCACTATAGGCAAGATCAAGGGTATGACCATCTCTGTGTAACTGAGGTAGGGTGGAAGAACAGGTCATGGGAAATGAATAAGTTGAGAAAGCAGGAGGTTAAGATATTTAGGGAAGTATCAATATGTATGCTGAAGGCCCCTAGTATGAGGGCAGTAGTTGAGGAGGAGAGAAAGACTGAATTAGGCATTAAACTCAATGAGGAAGAAAGGAGACTATCCTGGAGGTTGGTATAATAGCTACCACAATCTTGTTTGAGTAATAAATATGGATTGAATGAACCTCAAAGAATATGGTGGTAGAGGAAGAATCGAGGAGTGGCAACAGGGATGAAGGAGTATTTCAAACCCCCTTCCCGCCCCCCCCCACCACAACTAGTGAGTGGTGTGGGGTATGAGTGAAAGTGCAACCAGTTCTAGAAAGGGTCACCAGAGAAGCTGTGTTATCAAAAAGGAAACAGATCTCTAGGAGTACAATAAAATGGAAGGAGTGAGAAAGGAAAAGATTTAAGAAGAAAGCAACTTTGGTACTTATGAAACAGGCATTCCAATAAATATTTCCCCCAGTAAATATTTTTAAAAATTAATTTTTAAAATTCAATTTTTTTCTAAAGATCTTCATTCTCTCCTCCTTCCCCCAACTGAGAAAGCAAACTAAACAAAACTCCTATTACAAACATGTATAGTCAAGCAAAAGAAATTCCAATACTGACCATGTCCAAAAACCCCCTACCATGTCTCAATCAGCACTGAGTCTACTACCTCTCTATCATAAATCCTTCATTGATCAGTTCCTAGCTCTTTCAACAGTGTTTGTCTTTACAATATTGCTATTTTATAATTTTTTTTCACCTCACTTCACTCTGCATTATTTCATATGTCTTGCCAGGTTTCTCTGAAATCATTCCCTTCACCCTTTCTTACAACACAACAATATTCAATCATATTTATATATACTAACTTGTTCATCCATTCCCCAAATGTTGGGCACCCCTTCAGTTTTTACTTCTTTGCCATCACAAAAAGAGTGACTTTAAATAATTTTATGCATATGGATCCTTTACCTCCTTCTTTGCTCTCTTTAGAGTATCAACCTAATAGGAGTATTGCTGGGTCAAAGGGTATGTACAGTTTAATAGCTTTTTGGAGCATAATTGGAGCATAATTCCTAATTTTCTTTGTAGAATGGCTAGACCAGTTCACAACTCCATCAATAATGCATTAATATACTTGTCTTCCTATAGCCCCTCCAGTACTTGCTATTTTCCTTTTTTGTCAATATTGCCGATCTGATGGGTTTGAGGTAGTACTTCAGTTCTTTAGTTTGTATTTATTATATTATCTTGGCCTATGCAGGTAGATAGATCTTCAGCGGGACATTGGGGAGGTGAGGTTAAGGGGAATGGGAACAAGGAAATAGGCAGCAGGTAAAGGGGAATGGGATTTGTACATAACAGTTGGGGATTATTGGTATTGGGCAGTTATGGTGTGGCAGGAGGGTGCTTATCACTGAAGAATGAGTTAAGTTAGGTCCATAAGGGGTCAGGTGGCTGGTGTGAAGGTGGGCCAGGTTGCAGAATAAGCCAGTAATGGAGAGTTAGCGAGAAAGACAGGATTTCTCTTGATAGATTCCAGGCATGGACTCACCAATCATTGAGTTGGCCTTCATGAGAGCTTATAGTCTACTAGGAAAAGATAGGACAGGTACCCAGGCAAACATACTAACAGGCAGAGTGTACTAGGGAAAAGAGAAGTCCATACAAAATGCTCTAGTATAACATGAGAAGGGAGAGAATATTTTTACCAAAGGGAATCAGGAAAGATTCCACTGCACCAGATCTGACCTTTTAAAAAAGAGAAAGACACTGTCAGATGGAGTTGAGGGAAACCAAGTGCATTCCAGGCTTGGGTCTTTTTGAGTGCATAAAAACTTCTCTTACAAGACAGTTATTCAGGACAAGGACCTAAACAGGTAAACAAGTGAAATATGGTGATTGAATTACTATCAGGAAGTAATTTAGGGCCCAATCAAAATCTGATTTTTATTCTTATTGATAGTGCTTACCTGCTGATTCTTGGTACATCCCAATGACTAGTAGGTTAGAGCTTACAAATTATTAGTGCCACGTTCTAAATAAGGAAACAGAGAAGTAATATGTCTTAAGTGTCAAGGTGAATAACTGGCAGAACCAGGAATGGGATTCTTGCCTGGAATCTAGAAGCTAAGTGTTGATAATAGCTGTTAAAGAACTGAAAGCCTAAAAATATTGTTTTTTTTAAAAATATTTTAAAATAACTCTAAAATACCAAGCATGGAGAGTACTAAGGTATACTCAGGGGTGCTATTATTATTATTAAGTCTTCTGAATTCCTGTCCATTCAAGTGATGGCAAAATGACCAGTTTGAGGAAATAAATAGTTTCATTGGTGGTCTTATCTGTGTACTCATACGAACTTGATAACAGAAGAATTGACAGTCTTCACACTATTTAAATAGGCTTTGCCCTTACCTATCACACTCCACCTTGTGTTATACATACAGACTAAAAATTACAGACGTGATAAGTGTGGGTGCCATAAAAACAAAGAAGCCTACAGCTTCCTGAAATCTTAAACACCCCATATTTTTGTCCTTTGAGAGAAAAAATGTTCATTGTCACTCAGTGCCTAGCACATTGCATTTCATATAATTGGTACTTAATAAATGTTTGCTTGTGGAAATGAATCACCCAGAGGTAGGCAAACCAGGTGGCATGTATTCATGCCTTAATGAGCCTATATCTAATAATCAAAGTAAAATAAAAACCATTTTTGGCACCATTTTCATCCAAGCATGGAATATCATTCAAGCACTGAAATATCACCTAAATTTTAAAAAAAAAGTATCCCCACAAGGAAGTGGCCTTGTGTGTGGAGGGATGTGAGAGGTCCTTTTTGAATTCTCAGTTTGAGATTCTGTGCTTAAATTTATGCTGTAAGATCTTTTCATTGCTTCTTTCCTCCTTTTCCCTCTGCCAGTGCTACAGCCATAGATATTAAAGAACTATAGAAGAAAGTTTTTGCTACCAAAGTCCTTGGCTGTCAAATGGCTCAAAATCAAAAACTGATATGACTTTATCATTGGAAAGGCCCATGAAACCTTTCCATCTGACTTAGAGTTGAAATTTTCATACATGTGTTTTTTTTTTTTCAAGGAATGTGAGCTCCTTGAGAGCAGAGACTGTTTTAGTTTTCCATTTGTTTCCTCAGAACTTGCCTTAATGCTTTACATATAGCAAGCACTTAAAAATACTTTATGTATTCATTCATTCACATAAGTGTTTAGAGATGTATATTTTCTTTAAAGGACTTAGGCTAATAATAATAGCTAGAATTTATATAACGTGCTTTAAGGTTTGCAAAGTGCTTTACATACATTATCTTATTTTATCCTCAAATTAACCCTATAAGGTAGGTGCTATTACTGTCTGATTTTACAGGTGAGGAAACTTGGTATGTTGTCCCATCGTTGTCAACTTAGTTCATGGATTTTCTAGTTTTTTAATGATTTACTCTTTGACCAACAATTCTTTAATATTAAATCATTTAGCCTCCATTTAAGTTTAAATCTTTTCTTCTGTAATTTTATTGCATTGTAGTCAGTAAAGGACGTATTAAGTATGTCTGCTTTCCTTCCTTTGTTTTTAAGGCTTTATGTTCTAATATATATGGCCAGTTTTTGTAAAGGTACCGTGCACAGCCTAAAAATACGTATATTCTTTTCTGTTCCCATTCAGTAATCATCAAAGAGCTATTGTACCTAATGTTTCTAGAGGTCTATCCAGATCCTTATTTCTTGTTTATTTTTTTGGTTATATCTATTGATGTCTGAAAATGGGTACTTCAAGATCCCCAACTATTATAGTTTTGCTGTACATTCCTCCTGCAATTTGATCAACTTTTCCTTTAAGTACCATAATGCTATGCCATTTTGTGCATATGTATGTTAAGAATTCATATTAATTCATTTTATATTGCCTGTAAGCATAATGTAGCTTCCTTATATTTCTTTTAATCAAGTCTATTTTATTGTTACCTTGTCTAAAGTCATAATTGCTACACGTGCTTTTTTTTTTTTTTTGCTGCTCCAATCCATTATTTTAATTCTGCGAGAACTTTTGTTTCAAGTGTGTTTCTGGTAAACAAGATATTGTTGGAGTCTGTTTTCTAATTTACTGTATTCTCCATTTTATAAGTGAGCTCATCCTTTTCACATTCATGGTTATAACTGTTAATTAATTGTATATTCCCTTCATCTTTTCCTTTTAACTTTTTTCCTCTTTACCAAGAAGAAAAGGTTGGTAAGAGATAGGGAGCATGTCTAATAATCTATATGTGGTGCAATCTACTTCTGTTCCTCTGCCTTTCTTCTCTTCCCCTTGCCATGATTCAGCTCACAAATTTTTACCCTTTTTTCTTTCCTTTTAAACCTTCCTTTGTGAGGTTGGAGTTTGTTTGGTCAATCCTTCCCTGAACCTGCCTTCCCCTTTCTTCTCTCCTCTCTCTTCTTTCAGTTCCTTTTTGTTTCTCTCTTCATTTGAATACAACTCTACAGATAATTCTTAAATGTTTTTTTGTCTGTGTTCTACCTTTCTTTGTCCAGTTTAGATGAAAGTGAGATTCTAGTGGTACATGCTATCCCATTTCTCCCTCCATTTTATTTTCTTGTGATATTCATCAATTACTATATCCTCTGGTGCTCCTCCTCAATCATTACTAGAGTAAAGTGAGAGAGTTGAATTCTACTGTTTCCTCTCACACAGTCACCTTTGCTGGTCCCAATTGATCATTTATTGAATGTGGTATTAAAGTAAAAGGGGAAAATCAATGTTCTTTTCAGTTCAGGAGTTCCTTTCAATGATGCCAATCCCAATCCCAAGTGCCAGTGGAAGATTCTGGCTGGCTGTCATCATGTTAGCCCTTACACTTGCCAAGTGACCAAACCATCTTTTCTTTTTGTCATAAATTCCTTCACGAGATCCCTTGCTCTTGTTCTTCTTTTCAGTTCCGCGTTGGGTAGATGCTATAACCCGCTTACATCTTCAACGTTCTTCTTTATTGCCCTCCATGTGCTAGTTATCTTTTAGCTCATTGGTGGCAGTTGCATGCCATATAACAAACACAGAAGGTTAATATACTAAGATGAACCTTTTCTTTCAAGGAAAATTTAGGGTCATTAAAAGAATTTTGCAATTTCACAAAATTGCAAATCAGTCCAACCTGCTTTCCTTGTCCTGTTAAACTCCAGGCTCTCTTTGTTGTCCATCTGTACTGTCTGTCCCAGACACAGGGACAAGCTCGACAAGGTCTCCATCCAAATGCAATTGGACAATAGATGTTATTCATCCATTTTGTCTTTCTTCTGTGGACAGATAGGTCAAATTTCTTTGAGTTGTTTCAGATCTCTTCCAGGAGGCTCTACTATCTTCTGGGACTTAATGCAGTCAGCATGTCACCTGTATACCAGAGGACCTCACATCTACAGAGCATCATCTTTATTCAACCTAAACTCCCTGCTGAATATCCTACATCATAGTGGCAAATATCTCCCTGTTTCATGCCTCAACTAATGTTTATTATTAGGGGCATTTTTATTGTTTTATCTTCCAAGGACTACTGAATGAGATTGACACATGAATGGTAGAGGCAAAAGAGCCTCTAAGGTGATTTTTTTCTTTCTTTTTCTTACCAAATGAAATACCTTTTCATAATCAACAAATGATAAACACAATGAGATCTTGTATTCTTTGCGTATTTCAGTTACGGTAAAATGGTAAAGATGTGGTTTATAGGATTATAGATCCATAGCTAGAAGGGGCCTCAGAGACCCTCTTATCCAAGTCCTTGTTTTACAGATGAGGAATGTGTGGCCTATGGAAGTTAAATGACTTGTCCAAAGTCATATAGGCGGTAAGCATAAAAGTTCTATTGTTGAATATCACTTGCAAAAGTGTTTTTGTTTCTGATATGCTAATTAAGAATACCCTTGATTCATATATAGATGTCTTTTAATAAGGTTTCATAAAGATTTGTAGGGCATAGGTTGATAGTTATTGGTATTATCTTAATCACCTTTTTTCAATATTAATAGGTTCTAAGAATTTTTCCACATTTTTGGTACCTTTCTCTTTTCCAGATATTCTCAAAGGTTCCTCATTGCCCTTTATAATTGTACCATCTCCAGCATGAATCTCCTCGATAAGTTCTTAGTCCAATCCAGTTATTTTTCCTTTTTTCTCTTTAGTGTCAAATCATACCTCCTCTATGAGTACATCTGGGACTATAATGTTAGGGTCCAAGTGTATTGGTTCCACTGTCACTGATGAAAAATTTTTTTAATGGTTTTTAATAAATATTTTCTATTTTTCTTTTGTCTGTCATCCTTCCATTTTCAACTTCAAAAGCCCCTGAGATTATCTAGATATCTTACCAAACCTTCTTTAAACTGGTTTTACACTCCACTATTTCTCTCAGCTTTTTGAGATGATATTATTCATAACTGTTCATCATCTTTCTTTGTAAAATTTTATAAATTAGTTTAAAATATTCTAGCTCAATGTGGCCTTTGGCAATCATTTCTCTGCTTTTGGTAAATGTGCTATTAGCTGACTAAGGCACTTTCTGGGCTCTTTTGGCCTCTTTGTTGTGGCAATGAATTAACATTATTTAAATTTTCAGATTAAATTATTGTCTTTGTTGTTGATGTCATTACTTTTGTCCATTTCCCATTTTTGATTTTCAATTATTTGTTTACATAATTCAGTGTCAAGCCACTTCAATTTTATGCCATATTTTTTCCTCATTATTATACTTTCTTCTTTTCTTTTCTTCTAATTCTGATCTTAGATGATCAGAAAGACATATGATTAAGGGCTAATTCTATTCTTCATGGCATGATTTGGTATTCACCATGTCCAGTGCCTATCAATTCTGTTTTTGAAGGAAAGTATTCATGACATACAAATGTAATACTCCTTGCATAATCTATAGTCCTTGACTTTTCCTGTTCTTTTTTCCTGAACCATGCATTCTCACATATTTCTTCTGATCCTCACTATTTCAAAACACCTTTGTTTTAAAATCACCAGCTATCAGAGTGTATGCTAATTTCATTTGGAACAATTTATTTGTTTAGTTTTCCTAGAATTTCTCTACCACTTTATTCTCAGCAACTAATACTGGTGCATAAACTGCCATTATTTTGATGGTGGGTTTTAAAAAAATGTTTTTTATTAATACTGTAATATATGATGACCATATATCCTATGAGATAATGTTTCTTGTTGTCTCTGGGTATATTATAAAACCCATTTGCCAACTCCTTTCTTTGGCTCAAGAAGAGCCTTGAGTCATCCTTTCATTTATCTGTAACTTTCTTCTAGTTTCACTTATCTGTTCAGCATCATCTCTGCATCATGATGAAGCACTGGAGTCAAGATTTTGTGAAGGGTCTACAGCAATAATGTCAAACTCAAATAGAAATGGGGGCCACTAAACTGTACATAAAGATCCCTGTGAGTCACATATTGATTTTGTTTTAAAATCTATTATTATCTATTTTTATTGCATTTTTATTCATTTTGTTAAGTGTTTCCCAATTACATTTAATGTGGTTTCAGGTCACATTCAGGAGTGATGTAAACTGTAGGTGGTCCATTGGCTGCATGTTTTAACATCTAGAGATTAACATTTTATTAAGGACAAATAAGAGACATTCAAGAAGGCTTTCCCAGGCTCCTCTTCAGCATATTCTCTACAGATAAGCATGAAACTCTCTGATCAAACTCTATGAGGAGTCAATATCAGGACAGAATCAGGTATTCAGAAGACTGTCAACATGCATATTATTTTATGGGCCAGGTTTAACTTTTTATGGGCTAGACTATAGGAACAAATTCTAGAGGATTTAGAAAACTCAGAATAGATGTTTAGATTATAAAACTGATAAAATTTAGAAAAAATGAAAATCTGCAGTCTTCATTGTCTAAATGTTCTCTTTCCATCGAAAGACTAAAGTAATACATAAGTGAAATCTGTAAGCTCATTTCTAGTTATGATTTTACATTCCATTTGTGGCAGAAATTTCGCTGAAAGTACACTAAGTGAATTCTCCCTATTAGGAAGAATAATTAAGGGTTTCCTTTTGTTGAAACCCCTGGTTCTATGCTTGAAACTTCACTTGTCTGTTGCTAATTCAAATAAAATAAACAAAAGTCTAATATTAGAAACATATAGGTCATACAATGAAAATGGGGGGGGGATTCCAAATTGATTAATGCCTCACATCTGAAGTCATTTCCTTGCACCTGCAGTGAATATCTTGAGGGGAAAAAAAAACATGGAAACACAACTAGTATTCAGAATGAGAACAATTATTTTCATTTAGTTTTTCTCTTCCTCAAAATGGCTATCTTTACAATTGTTCTACACAACAGTAGTTTTTAGAAATTCATTATTCATAATCTCAATGCTAATATATCAATGCATTTGCTCTAAAAAATATTTGATTAGCTTAATGGCATCTAGTAAGCTTATAAAAAAGCCAAATACAGTAATTATAACTTCATACTAATTTTACTTCATTACAGTCCTATATTCCATATCAGTTTATCCCACATTTGCCCCATAATTTATGCTCAATTATGCTGGGCAAAAATTATATTAGCAATGGCAAAGGGAAAAACATAATTGCATGAGAGGCAGGAAACCAGAGTTAACCTTAATTCTGTCCCCTTGCATTTTCCCATTACAATTGGGTCTTTCTTTGCATGAGTACAGAATACTCAGTACCAGGATATGTAAATTCACAGAAAGTACACAAAGTCCTCAAATAGTCCTTCAATTTAAAAAAAAAAGTTATCAAAGAGTTTCCTAACAGGTCACCCTTTCAGCTGCTTTTATTTCTTACTGTTTTAGAGCTATGACTGAGCAGGAGAAATAACAATAGAATTGGATGTTGGAGTAAGGAGTATACTACAAATCTGTCTGCAGTAATAGCTGACTTTACAAGGACAATAGAGCATGGATTACTCAGAACTGCAGCACCATTTGAGCAACCTGGTAACCTAATAGTTTTTATGAATCTTTGTGCTAAAATAGGGTAATTTTTTTTAAAAAAAAAAAAGGTTAGATCCAGTCTTTTGTTCAGACTAAGGTGTTCTATTATATTACTTAGGCATTCTATCTGGATTCATATTTGTCAGTGGAATTGCTTAATTGGTACTTTGTTGTTCCTTTCATGGATTCCACTTTAAATCATTAACAGAGAAGTTTCCATGACTTTTTACATCTGCATATGGCCCCATGTATATCCAGATAAACAGTAAATAAGTTTGTTTTATTCTTTATAGGATAATATAACACAAGATGCCACTGATGATTATTCCTTTCTCTCACAACCTCTTTTTAACCTTATTTATTCTTCCTGATTCTTCTTTTCATATTATTGACAACTTTTATGAAAGAAACTTGGAACTTATAATGGGCAGGAAGAATTTCTCTTGATCCTAGGACCGTTTGAGAAGTCTATGATCAGTAAAATACCAGGGACCCACAGCCTACAATTCCTGTAAGTTGTCTGAAATCATTCAAAAACAAAGGAACTAGAGAATCAAATTCATACTTTGGTGATCTTGATAGTGGATTAAAATGAATGATTTTGTTGTATTGAAATTTCATCCATATTCTTAAGTAGAATTATGTAGGCACAGGCCTAACTGGTATAAGTAAAATTCCCAACACAGTAACAGAAAATTGGGAAATATATTACTATTTGTTTTCTGTTCCTCTAAGAATGTAACACCAGTAAGATCGTTATTTGGCAGGCTGTTTTTATTAATAATTAATAATTGATTAATATTAAATAAATGTAACCAGAGTTTAGACTGGTTGCCCCTCAGGTGGAGTAAGGGCTTGAGGCCTCATTAAGAATCATGGGAGTTGTCTTCTTCATAGCCTTGGGAGGAATTACAGCTACATCAGTCTTTGACAGCGGTCAATATTCTCAGCAGGATCTTTGAAACCACTATGCAACAGAGTAGAGGAAGTTGGAGCAGTGAGTCAGAAGACAGCTGGAGTCAGTGAGTCTGCAATGGAGCTGCTCTGAGGAAGACATTTGGTTTGGAGACTGTGGGTGTTGATGAAGCTGAAGCTTCCCCTGTTTGCCACTCTGTCTGTTGGAGGAATCATCCAGAGGAGTGTGCCTGAACTTTTTCTTCCTGAAAAGCTGCTACAATTGTTGATATACTTCAACTCTCTCTTTCCTCTGTTTTTGGTTTTTCAAATCTCTGAATAAAATTGGCAGGAATTTTACTCTAGGTTATTTAATTTTGTCATAACTTTTGATTGGATTTGTGCCTTCAAAAAGTGCTCTCCATTTACATAGAAATCCATGAACAATCATGACAGATGTGTATTGCATGTCTGTATACATTTATTCCTTGCTGAGTAAGTGAAAATGGTGGAAGCCAATTGCTAGCTGGAAAATACACAGAAATATAAACAGGACAGAGACCTAAATCAGTGTTCAAATGTTAGGAATTTTCTTAACTGGGGTTTCTGAGATCTACAATTTGAATAACTTTTTGTCTTAACTAAACTCCTTAACCTTGCAAAGAGTGATTCACATTGATCAGGAGTCAATTTATCAATCGCCAGGCTAAGTCTCTTTGAACATAGGTGATTTAGTAAAAACTCCAGCCCTGAATGTGAAAAGAAGGAGATGGGATACAGGAGGTGACAAAAAGAAAGATTATACCCCTGGAAGGCCCTTTTGGAGAAGAAAGATATCTCCGGAGAGGACTTAGTTCCTCCCCTTTTTCCTATGGTGGTTCTAAGAAGTTGTACCATGTGCAGAAGCCACACCCTGGTAAACCATCTTGGCAGACAGGCTAAACCAGGCTGAAGGTAATCTACAGGCCTCACATCCTTCAGTGAGTTAGGGGGGTGTCTACCCCAAGCATGTCAAGACTTTCCCTAGCAAAATGGGTGGATAAGAACAATTTGTTCCAACAGCCATGAAAGCTGCTGAAACAGGTTCTGCAGAGTGCTTTAGGGCTTAGTCAAACATCAAAGACACCAAGATCATCCACTGACTCCTGGGCCATCACTAGTCATCTTCACTTTCATCCTGACATTGGACTTTGAAGACTCTGGAAGAGAGAGACTGACAACTTTGCACAACTCTGCCTCACTTAAATCCAATTCACACACAAGTCAAGACATCACCTATCATCCACTACTTTACCCCAACATTGTGCTGTCATTTGAAAATGAAGGACAAACAACAACAACAACATTGTGAAAAAGAGTAAAAGAATGAACAGCCAGCCAGTTTTGTTCCATAGTACCACCTACATATCATGAGACATAAGTATAATTTTAAAAAGGTTATCAATTTCACCATAAGGTCAGATACTTCGTGATGAATTCTTGGCCAGGACAAATAAAAATATAAGATCTTTCTACTTTCTGAGAGGTACCCTTTAACTTACACAGCTGCAAAGTTACACAGTTAACTTACACACTCTGCTACACAGGTAGCACAGTAATAAAAAGGGATCAGGAGGACTAGGAATTACACAGAACTTAAACCACACCCAAAAAAATAAACCTTAAAAATTAGTATTCTAAATGTAAGCTCTATATTTATTAACCAGCAAAGGAACCTAATACAGGAGGAATTAAATCATATCCACCTCTGCATTCCTATAGCAAATTAAATCAAAAGATAAAAGAAAGTTAAAGCTATATAAAAGGAATCTTCACAGGTCTTCCTTAGAGAAGAGAAAAAGGAGCTGGTTATGTAGTGCAAAGGAAACAAGGAATATTATTTCATGGGACACTTAGTCATATTTGGGTGTATGCTAAGGCTAGCTTAAACTTGCTTACAAGAGGCAATTGTTAACATGAGCATTTATACTTTGGAAACAGGCAAAAACATTACAAATAATGACTTGATTTATTATTTTATTGATTGAAAGACTTTAAGAAAATGCTGGAGTAAATACTAATAATATATACTGAACTTAAAAGTGTCTGTCCATACATTTCTCCCTGGTGAGCTAGTTGTTAAACATTTACCACCACAGTACTCATCATATCACATTTCAATGTTTATAATAAGCATTTGTAAGAAAAACCACTAAGAAGGTAATCATTGCTCATGTACCAGCATCTATTTCAAAGAATAAAGAGATAGAAAAATCCTAACAATAACTACATAAGATCCCTTTGAATTAAATAAACACAGATCTTGATACTCTGTGGCTTTAGTACAAAAGTGGGCATAGCTGAAGATGGTTCAGGAGTAAGAAATAGGAGAGTCTGGAACAGGGGTGAGGAACCTGAGGCCTTAAGGCCACATGTGGTCCTCTAAGTCCTCAAGTGCTGCCCTTTGACTGAATCCATACTTCACAGAACAAATCCCCTTAATAAATGGATTCCAGACTCCAGAGCCTATAAAGAAGATTCAAGTTTATATAATGAATAAATTGTTCCTCAAGAAGACAGTAAATATGAGGTAGATTCAGACAGCATCAAATAACATTATAAAAATAAAATTAATTATATTTTAATAGGAACCCACTAGTTTACTGATGTGAGTCTTTTCTAAATAAACTGTCAATGAACAGACCAATGACTTGTGAAAATGAAAATCAATACCAAATTAAAAGAAAGGATAAAAATGAGAACACATGAGACATACTACTTGAGACAACTCTAAGTTGGCCTATTTAAAAAAGCCGTTGATGCAAAAAAAAAAAAAAAACGGTAAGTGGATAAAAGAATAGACATAGACACAGACTAAAACTGGACTATAACCATTTTCTAGGGAAGTAGATTAATTGCCATAAAAAGGGGAAAAAAAGACTAGAAATTGTGTTGTGTATAGCAAGCATCAACAACAAAGGCTTAGGTATAACTTTATTCATAAAACCTTATGGAGGAAGATAGTGGAAGATTCTAAGTAATATAACCTCAAAAAGAATCAGAAGTAGTGGACTACAAAACAGGTTTATTGTAAGATTAGGGGAAGATCCAATTAAAACAAATCATCCTAAGGTATTTAAGGATGAAACTTAAAATACAGTGATGACAGTAGAAATAGAAACTAACTTGAAAATTTTCTATAACAAACTATTTTTTTTTAAATAAATGAGTAATGGAGCCACCATATGTGGACTTTACTATCATAAAGCTCAATGCTGTTGTTTGTCCTTCATTGTCAAAGAGGACCATGACATCAGGAAGGTGATGCCATGACTTGCAAATGAATTCGATTTAAGTGAGGGAGGGCTGTGCAAGGTCATCAGCCTCACTTCCTCCTCCAGAGCCATCTGGATCCAGTGGCCAGATATAGTCAGGATGAGTAGAGATGGCCCCAGTTGCAGGGGCATTTTTAAATTAAGGTCTTTCCCAGGTCTCAGTTTGACTGAGGCACTCATTCAGTGATCAAGGTTAAGTAAAAAATGAGGCAAAGAATGGCCTCTTTTACCTAGTAAAAATTTTTTTTGAAAAATCAATCTGACAAATACCTATAAAAAATGGCTCTAAACAAATTCTAAAGCAACCAAACCCACAAAAAGTCAGAGCGAAACAAATTTACAGCCTGAGACAGCCTGGATGGTTGATCAGAAAGATATATCATGCCAAGTGGGAAGAGGAGCACAGTTTGGCATGGGCACTCAGGCAACGCAGACCTCAGCAAACCTGTAGCAGGCAACAAAGGACTGAATCGTGGGTAGCTGTGGCGGTTTCCTGACTTCTCAACCCACAAATGGCAAAGACAACTTAAAAGGTCAGTGGGAAAAGTCTGTGTCAGCGGGGAGACAGAGAAACATGGTCCCAGCCCTAGTCCTCGAGCTTGACCCTGGGGCGGCGGCTGCTTCCAGAGCTTTCGGCCCACTGACTGAGGGAGAATCAAGTGGCTGATCAGAGAGGGATTGCAGGGATCTCTCTGCTGGTGCAGGATTCTCTTGCTTTGCCTGTGCTTGGATCTGGGTCACAGTTCTGGGTAGTGGTCCTGGGGCAAGGAGGAGTGCTGGCATGGTGGAGCTTGTAGTGGCGGTGGAAAAGAAATCCTTCTCACAGTTCCAAGATAGAAAATAGTGCTTGTGGTCACTCATAGACCAGAGCATAGGCCAGAAAAGGAGTAAACACCTCGCCCTTGATCATAGCACCTTGGAAGAACTGAAAATTCACAGGTCTCTAGAAGTATCTCTGAAAACAGCTGCACAAAACCCCTGAAGCTTGGTACAGTACATTCTCCACACTAGAAACAGACCCCTACCTTAACAAAGAGTTTATAACTCAAGTAATTGGCCAGAATCATGAGGAAGCAGAGCAAAAAGAGTCAGACTATATTATCTGACTTTAGTGATAAAGAAGATCAAAACATACAACCAGAAGAAGACAACGAAGCCAAAGCTCCTACATCCAAAGCCTCTAAGAAAAATATGAATTGGCCAGGCCATGGAAGAGCTCAAAAAGGATTTTGAGAAGCAAGTAAGAGAAGTAGAGGAAAAACTGAGAGTGATGCAAGAAAATCATGAAAAAACAAGTCAGCAGCTTGCTAAAGGAGACTCAAAAAAATACTGAAGAAAATAACACCTTAAAAAATAGCCTAACCCATTATATCCCAAAGAGATCATACAAATGGGAAAAGGACCTACGTGTACAAAAATATTCATAGCAGCTCTTTTTGTGGTGGCAAAGAATTGGAAATTGAAAAGATGCCCATCAATTGGGGAATGGCTGAGCAAGTTGTGGTATATGAATGCAACAGAATACTATTGTGTTATAAAAAATGATGAACAGGCTGACTTCAGAAAAACCTGGAAAGACTTGTATGGTCTGATGCTGAGTGAAGTGAGAAGAACCAAGAGAACGTTGTACACGATAACAGCCACGTTGTGCAACGACTAATATTAATAAACTTAACCCTTCCCAGCAATACAGGGATCTAAGACATCTCCAAAGGCCTCGTGATGGAAAATGCTATCCATATCCAAAGAAAGAATTATGGAATTTTAATGCAGATTGAAGCATACCATTTGCTATTTTTTTTTCCTCTTCTGTTGAGTTTTGTTTCTTCTTTCTGGTGGTTCCTCCTATTGGTTTTAATTTTTACTTTACAACATCACTAATGTGAAAATATGTTTAATAGGAATTATATGTATAGCCTATATCAGATTGTGTGCTATCTTGGGGACGGTGGTGGGGAGGAAGGGGGAGAAAAATTTAAGACTCAAAAGCATGTGAAAGTGATTGTAAATCAAAATAAATTAATAAAAAAATGAAAAAAAATAGCCTAACTCAAATGACAAAAAAGGTACAAAAAGCCAATGAAGAGAAGAATGCCCTAAAAAGCAAAATTGGCCAAATGAAAAAGGAAGTCCAAAAGATTACTGAAGAAAATGCTTCCTTAAAAATTAGAATGGAGCAATTGGAAGCTAGTGACTTCATGAGAAATCAAGACACTGTAAAACAAATCCAAAAGAATGAAAAAAATAGAAAACAATGTGAAATATCTCACTGGAAAAACAACTGACCTGGAAAATTGATTCAGGAGAGATCATTTAAAAACTACTGGACTATCTGAAAGCCATGATCAAAAAAAGAGCCTAGACATCATCTTTCAAGAAATTATCAAGGAAAACTGCCCTAATATTTTAGAACCAGAGGGCAAAATAGAAATGGAAAGAATCCACTGATCACTTCCTGAAAGAGATCCCCAAAAGAAAACTCTTAGGATATTGTAGTCAAATTCCAGAGTTTCCAGGTCAAGGAGAAAATATTGCAAGCAGCCAGAAAGAAAGAATTCAAGTATTGTGGAAACACAATCAAGATAACACAAGATTTAGCAGCTTCTACATTAAGGGACTGCAGGGCATGGAATATAATATTCCAGAGGTCAAAGGAGATAGGATTACAACCAAGAATCACCTGCCCAGCAAAACTGAGTATAATCCTTCATGGGAAAAAAATGGTCATTCAGTGATATAGGGGACTTTCTAGCATTCCTGATGAAAAGACCAGAGCTGAATAGAAAATTTGACTTTCAAATACAAGACTCAAGAGAAACATGAAGAGGTAAACAGGAAAGAGAAATTATAAGAGACTTATTAAGGTTGAACTGTTTACATTCCTGCATGTAAAGATGATATTTGTAACTCATGAGACCTTTGTCAGTATTAGGGTAGTTAAAGGGTAAAAATTATAGATATGTATATGGATAGATAGATAGACAGATAGATAGAGGGCACAGGGTGAGTGGAAGATGAAGGGGTGATATCTAGAGATTAAAATTAAGGGGTGACATAGCATTATTTTAATAAATGTTATAATACCAACCTACTAACTCTGAACTATGTCTGTTTATTAACCTATACATGTTTAATTAAAATCAATAATATAAATAAAGACAGAAAAAAATTAACAGGTGAGAGAGGATTATACTGGGAGAAGGAGAAAGGGAGACGTAGAATGGGGTAAATTATCTCCTGTAAAACAGACAAGAAAAGGCTTTTACAGTGGAGGGGAAATGGGAAAAGGTGAGAGGGAATGAGTGAATCTTATTCTCATCAGATTTGGCTGACGCAGGGAATACCATACCCACTCAATTGGGCATGGAAATCTATCTTACACTACAGGAAAATAGGGGGGAAAGGGGACAAGAGACCGGGGAGATGAGAGAGGGGAGGGCAGACTGGGGGAGGGAATAATCAGAAGCAAACACTTCTGTGGAGGGACAGGGTCAAAAGAGAGAATAGAATAAATGGGGAGTGGGATAGGATGAAGGGAAATATACTTAGTTTTTCACAATATGACTACTATGGCAGTGTTTTACTTGATTACACATGTATAACCTGTATGGAGTTACTTGCCTTTTCAATGAGCGTGGGTGGGGAGGGAGGAAGGGAGAAAATTTGGAAACCAAAGTTTTAAAACATGTTTAAAAAAATTGTTTTCACATGCAACTGGGAAATAAGAAATACAGGAAATGGGGTATAGAAATCTATCCTGCCCTACAGGAAAACTGAAGGGGAAGGGGATAAGAGAAGGGAGGGTGAGATAGAAGGGAGGGCAGATTAGGGGAAGGGGTATACAGAATGCATGCCATCTTGGGGTGGGGGGAGGGATGAGATGGGGAGAAAACTTGGAACTCAAAATCTTGTGGAAGTGAATGTTGAAAACTAAATATAAATTTAAAAAACATTAAAAAAATTAAAAAATATAATTATAAAAAAAAAAGAAAAATCAATCTGAGAGAGAAGACTCTCAGGGTTTCTGGCCAAAGCAGAAACAATTGCTATTTAACTAACTCTGAGCCATCAGGGCCCAAACAATAACTGAGGCTTGAACTGGGACCTACTGTTGGCCAATCAATGGGAGTCAGATTGATTTGGGTTTAAGGCATGGTCCTTAACAAAGAAATCTAGCCTGTAAACCCCAAGATATTTTTCAAAAGCCCAATGTGATGTATAAGGAAGGAGAAATGGTAAGAAAGAAGACAAAGATAAAAAAAAAAACAGTTGAACTAGATCAATATACAGAAGGGAGGTGAATGCTAGAAGTGACACAATTTTAACTGAGGTGAGTGATCAAATCATCTAAAAGAAGTGAGGATATCAAACTTTTAAAAAATTAATGGACATTATTACAAAAAAAGGAAATGGAAAAATATGACAACTTTCCCATACTTAAAAATATTCATGAAAACAATCTATATCCAGGGTATCCTTTATGATTCTTTGAGAAGGGAACAGGCAGGTAGGTATTTGTACACCATAGTCTACATGAGATCACATGTTTACACTCATAAAATTGATTTTAGAGAATCAAGGGAATACAAGATTCCAGTCTACTAGTTTGCTGTCTATAAAAATGGTATTTGATTCAAAGTGTAAAATGATATCTTAAAAAGCTGTCCTCTAGCAAGGAATTGCCTATTTGTATGTCAAAATCATATAAGAGTTCTTGAAAGATTGTAACCATACAGAGAACCTTGCTTCATATTAAATGAGTCAGGTTAGATGTGCTACTCAAAGGGATGCCACTGTCATAGAAGAGTCCAAAATAGAGTCCAAAGAGAAAAGGGATTCCCTGGTGAAGTCTTTTAGATGCTCCAGTTTTCAGATTCCATCATTTGGATTGCAATTACTCCCAGCACACTGCAAAGTTTTCTAAAAGGGATCCATCATCACTCAAAAGGAAAAAACCAAATGGATAAAAAATACCTGTTATCCAGACTTTGACATGTTTTTGAATGGGCAGCCTATGGAGTTGGTTTGCCAGTACACCCGTCTTGGACAGACACTGAAGATGCACTCCAGAAGTGCATTACAAAGAGGATAACCAGCTAGATTGCCTTTGGAAAACTATACAGTGTTTCAAAGATCCTAAACTTCTTCCTGACACAATGGCCCACCTTTTTAACATCAATACTTTTTGAGGGATGCTGTATGACTGCAAAGCATGAATACTGCAATCTCTGGAAAAAGTTAAGTTGCTGGTCACCTAAAGGGCAAAGGAAAGGCCCATGGTGAGAACGAGTAGGCTACAACATTTTATTCATGAAAAACTCTGATGAAGAAGTGGTGTAAATATGTCATCAGAAAACTACATGATTGGAAAAGGAGAAGGGCCTGTTCTGTAGCAGGTATAAAGGATAACACATGGACATCCCTCATGTGACGTCAAGAGATCTGGAGGAATACTATCAGGACATTGAAAGACATCTTAAGGAGGGCCTAAAGGAGAACATCAACAAAGATTACCCAGGATGAAAAGATATGATCAAATTTCCATCTGCACCTTGTGAGGGATTACTGATAAGGTCACAGATTCATTTAATTATGGAAAGGAGTCCATACTCAAGTCACAGAAAAGCATCACTTTTCATTTCCCACTCCCCTAATGATCTATATGCTAATCCGACCAGTACTAAACACCCTGTTTTGATTAACGCTCATCAACACTAAATTAAGCATAAAGATATTTTAAAATCCCACTGAGTTCAGCTTCAATGTCATTTTGTAACTATTTATCAATCTTAGTGTAAGTATTTATTAAAGAGCAGGTACATGGGGATTTACTTGAATCCATTGAAAGAAACTAGTTTTATAGCTCTATGGACTTCAAGTCTTATGTAAAACATTTTATTATGAGTTACTCTGTTCTGATGAAGAGATAGAAGGTAAAATGGACAATAAGAAAATTAAATAGAAGAGTTGGGGGCAGGAAGATGAGGAGGAGGAAGATGAGAACTGAGAAAAACAGTCTGCTGGTTTACCCAGGAAGAGATTATCAGGAAATTGAGTGACAAAGGTTTTAATAGGGGATGATGATTTACAGTATTGTAGTTGTTGCCAGATTACTTGGAGGGGTAGGGGAGCACAGAGCGGAATGGAACGAAAAATGTCCAAGTTGAAGTAAAATGTGAAGGATTACATGTGGGTAGTACTGTCCTATAGTTTAGTCATAGAGCCCAATAAGAATTTAACAACTGGAGAAAGTGAATAATTCACATTTCTATAGTATGTTCAGGTTACTCTGCCCCTAGAAATCTGGTGAGGAAGCCACATTACTTCTCTCATATAGCTAAGGAA
The DNA here is from genome assembly GCF_900497805.2 of Vombatus ursinus. Taxonomy (NCBI): domain Eukaryota; kingdom Metazoa; phylum Chordata; class Mammalia; order Diprotodontia; family Vombatidae; genus Vombatus; species Vombatus ursinus. Next base: position 18,849,324 of record NW_020954585.1, read on the forward strand.
TCAGAGGTTCAGAGAGGTGGGGCAAATTGCTCATGGCTACACATCTAGTCAAAATTCAAGCAAGGATGGCATGTAGTTCATTCATCTTTGGAGATCATCTAGCATCTAGCAAAATACTTTGAAACAGTAAGTTCTGTATAAAATTGGAGAATGTATAAGTTGAAAAGTATCTTAGCCATTATCTAGCCCAATTCCCCAAGTTTACAAATGAGATGCCCTAAGAGGAAAATCAGATTGTTTCAAGTCATATGGCTAGTGGCAGGATACAAACCTAGGTCTCCTAACTTCAAGTCCAGTCCTCATGCTACTATATCATATTGCTTCTCAAATGTTTATTAAATTGCAGAATTTTAGAGTTGGAAGAGACCTCGGAAGTCATCATATTCGCTCATACATGAAAAAGAATCCCCTTTAAAATATACACAACAGTCATTAAGCCTTTGCTTAAGAAACAAAGGGGCATCCCACTGTCTCCTGCTTGAGGTTACCCTTTTACCCCAAGTTTTTCCCTTAAACAAAGTCCATCCTTTTCATCACAAATTCTTTCAGTGATGCCACATGGCTATAGAACATTGACTAGTAAGGTCTCTAAAGAATTAAAGTTACAGGTCATTTAAAGGGCAATGGAAAGATATGTGAGAAACATAAATAAGATGAAGCAAATTATCAATGAATGTAGAACTGTGTAGTTCTGTACAGTGAAATAAAAGATATTATCAGGTATATGTTAAACTAGAAAAGGAGGTTGTCTGATTATTTAGCAAGAGTGAAAAATAACTGATGGACAGGAAACAAGTCTTCATTAAGCACTTACTATATGCCAGGCACTGTGCTAAGTGCTGGCGATACAAATGCAAAGACAAAGAGAGTTTCTGTTCTCAGGCTTATATTCACAAAGCAGGAGTGGGGAGAAGGTACCATACAGGGACATGGTAGTGATGTCTGGAGAATAAGAAGCACAGGCAGGAAGGGAATGGGTAGCCCATTTGTTCCTGTTTGTCTTTTTTTGGGGGTGGGGAACTGGGGTTAAGTGACTTTCCCAGGTCACCCAGCTAGTAAGTCTCTGAGGCCAGATTTGAACTCAGGTCCTCATGACTCCAGGGCTGGTACTCTATCCACTGTACCACTTAGCTGTCCTGGCCTGTTTGTCTTTTGACAAATATCAAAAAAAGATCTTCAATATGTCAGAAGGACCCTACTGGAGAATGTATAAGAAGATATGGACAAGAATCACGCAGGATTGTAAGGCCTGGATGAGGTGAGGTACACATTTTTGAACGTATTCATTACAGTGAAATCAATGATAATAAAAGAACTGAAGCATGGATTCAGCTCAATGCATTACATAGCCTCTGAAGTTATTTTTGAATCCTGACTGTCATCCAACCTATTAACTACCCCTTTTCACCTTTGTGTCATCTGCAAATCTGATAAACATGTCAGCTGTGCCTTTAATTAAGTCATTTAAAAAATGTTAAACAGCACAGGACCAAGTAAATCAACCAGAACCTTTTTTCAACTACTAATCCAACTAGAAACCTTCTAAGTTGATATAAACTCATTAATCATCCCACTTGGTGATTCAGTTTTGAAGCCATTTAACTGTCATCTAATCAACATTTTCAAGCTGTCCACAAGAATAACACAAGAGACCCTGCCCAATATTTTGCTAAAATGTAAGTAAACTGTATCTACAATACACTCACTCCAGGAACCCTGTCAAAAGAAGAAAATGATGGATGACCTGGTGTAATCTCTTCCTTGTAAAATCATGAGGGCTCTCCTCCTATCTCTTCACATGCCCTGGGTATATCACCTTGCTATTAGCCATTTGGGTCCATCTTTTTCAGTCCAAAGATCATTCTCCTTGACAAAGAAAACAGAAGAAAAAAAAAGCACAGAGCTCTATCTTCTCTCCATTATTTGTTATCATTGTCCCATCTACCCAGAATAGCGGTCCTACCCCTTGTTTGATCTCATCTTTCCCCCCCAATATTGCTTTTAAAAAAATCTCATCTTAGCTACCATTCGTGGTTCATTCTAACCATTAGTACTTCTGACACTGTTCTTGTAAGACCAAACCACAATTGCGTATTTATCTTCTGTTACTTTCTATTGTCCACATCTTCTGACATATCTTTTAAAAACCTAAATTGATTAATAAGTTTCTCCTGGGTTCACATTTGTCTTTTTTTTTTTTTTCAAATAACTCTCTCTTTTCCTCAGAATTTTGTCTCCTTGCATCTTAAAAATTCTATTCTAGGGGCAGCTAAGTGGCGCAGTGGGTAGAGCACAGGCCCTGAAGTCAGGAGGACCTGAGTTCAAATCTGGCCTCAGACCAAACACTTGACACATACTAGCTGTGTGACCTTGGGCAAGTCACTTAACCCTGATTGCCTCACTCAAAAAAAAAAATTCTATTCTAAAGAACTTCCCATCCCTCGAAGGTAGATTTCCTAGGCATGGTTTAGTCCATAGGATGCTATCTGAACTCTTTGATATCTTCTCTCCCCAAATTTAGAGTGTATGTCAGATTATGCCTGTATTTTCTTTCCTCTTTTACAAGTTCTAAGATCTAGTGATCACTTCCTTGAAAGATTCCCCTATTTTTCTCTCCTGCTTTCAGATGGCAATATTTAGGTCCACAATAGAAATTCTAGAGAGGTAGCATGGCATACTGGAGCCCTAAGCAACTCTCTAAGACTATAAATTGCAAAGCAGGGCCAGTCTATACTGGTAGAAGGACTCTCTTCACTGAGTTCCTCACATTAATGAAATAACAGGTCTGGTCCAAAAATACTAGAATAAAAATTCTCCTTATTGGTGTTATATCAGAATACCATCAATGCAAATCAAGAAATCATTAGCTACTCTCCTTTTGGCAGAGACAGAACTCCACCAAGAATCCAGATAACTGAACTTCCCTATCACTACAGTATATATATAACACCTCCATTTCATCAGGCTTGTTACTCATATTTTGTGCATCAGTAAAGAGATGTCTGATGTCATTCATTTTATTGCTGGCACTATTCTGGGATTTTGCTCTCTGCAAACTTCTGGAAGTCTTAACGTTAATCTTCTTCTTATCCTGTAGCTACTATCTATGGTGCTTTGCTTAAATTTCCATAAGCAGTTTTCTTCCCCACCCTTCATTTTCAAGCTAAAGTCTTTTTGCTGAATTTTTTGATATTAGGTAAATACATTATTATCAGTCCTTTTTAGGTACTCCCCACCTCTGGTCAAGAGTTTCACTCCTATATGATAGAAACTTCAGAAACCCAAACTGATTCTCCTAAGCTACCTTCCTAACCAACTATTCAATCCATGAATCAAATCATAGTCAATGAATCTGATATTACAGTATCTTGACTGGGCAGTATTATATTAGCAATTTGTTTTAGAAGTCAAATATGCAGACCAGTCCTCTTACTTAATTCTCACTAATTTTTCTCATAAATAGATTTGACCATGTTACTCTTTCAACTTTTTTTTTCAGGCTCCTTATTAGCCACTGAATAAAATGAAGACTTAAGGCCCTGTAAACAATTGGGCCCAACTTTGCTTTTCTAGCTTTATTTAATATCACTCTAAGCAGTCTCAATTCTAGCCAAACTACACTACTCTCTGTCCTCTAAACATACACTCTATGCTTTTCTACCTTTGCTCAAACTATTATCTATACCTAACGTACTCTCCCTTCTCTGTTATACTCATATATTCTTACATGATTTACCTCTTCTATGAAGGAAGTCATACATAATCCCAAGTATTGATGCTTTATCCCTTCATATCTTTTGTACTTCACACTTTGTTTTTTCATTTCTCTAATACATTTAGCATGTAATGCTGTGTATTATTTTTGTGGGTGGGCCATATTCTCCTTGTTGCTCAGTCATGTCCAACTCTTTGTGACCCCATGGACCATATCACACCAGGCCCTTCAGCCTTCCACTACCTCCTAAAATCTATCCAAGCTCATGTTTGTGGCTTCCATAACACTATCTATTCATCTCATCTTCTACCATCCCTTTTTCTTTTTGCCTTTAATATTTCCCAGGATCAGGATCTTTTCCAATGAGTCCTATCTTCTCATTATGTGGCCAAAATATTTAAGCTTCAACTTTAGTATTTGTCCTTCTAATGAACAGTAAAAGTTCATTTATTTAAGTATTGACTGATCTGATCTCCTTACTGTCCAAAAAATTCTCAAAAGTTCTAATATTCCCTTTGTTGTTGGTTAGTCGTTTTTCAGGCAAGTCTGACTCTTTGTGACACCTTTTGGGTTTTCTTGGCAAAGATACTGGAGTTGCCTGACATTTTTTTCTCCAGTGCATTTTACAGATGAGGAAACTGAGGCAAACAGGGATAAGTGACTTGCCCAGGGTCATACAGCTAGTAAGTATCTGAAGTCAGATTTGAACTCAGGAAGATAAGTCTTCCTGACTCCAGGCCCAGCACTTTATCCACTGAACCACCTAGCTGCCCTTACTAAACTAAACTCATTGCATGCTCCATGAACTTTGTACCTCCCCTAGAGCAGAGCATAGATTAATTTAATCAATATTTATTTAATGTATTGAATTTTGTCTTTTCATATATGCACACACACAGAAGAAACTCTAGAGATGAATAATAATAGTAATAGCAGAGCATATTAATATAGTGCCTTTAAAGCTTACAAAAGTGCTCTATTTGCTATATTCATAGTAAAATTACCTATGTGTATAGTATGCTTACATATTATTCACATCTGAAGGATAGTATTGCTATATTTATATTTAAGTATGTTGGGGAAAAAAGAATAATAGGTAATTATTAGTCCTTTCCACTCTGAATTCATGTGCCCACTATTCACCAATAGTTTGACCATTGTTTGCAGGTCTCATGATGTTTGTAGCTACCTTTTTGCCTTATAGTCTGCAAGGTGACTTTGCTCACTCCTCTCAGAGAGTTGCAGAGTCAGGGAGTCAGTCTGCTTCTGTCTCTGATACATTTCTGCTGCTTACTTTATTCACAGTTAATTTATTGATTGTTTTTTGGGCAACACTTTGCTTTTATGGAGTGCCAGTTGTTAATAGAAGGATGATTCAGAGAATTCCAAAGGGCATAAATTACATTATATCAAGAGAGAGTGTTACATTTCAGGGGGAAAAATAGCTCCATCTCATTGGATATAAAATGTCATCCATTAAAACACAATTTGACAGTGGAAAGACTCAGGAAACCCCACTAATCTGTATTCAAAAGACTGAGGGAAAAAATGGACTTGGAATGAATAGATTTTAGACTATCTTATTCCCACCCTCTTCATTCTTATCCCTCTGAAAAGAATCTCAATAGCACATTTAATAGATGTGGGAATAGCAGTAAATTAAAAATAATTTCCCATAAAACTGTTGTTGGACTAAAACAACTTATAACTGCTAACATAAACAGCTCAGTAGTCAAAGTATAAATAAGCATACTGGTATTTCCGAAGCCATTATGCCAACTCTTTGTAATATACATCACCACCCAAAACCACCTCTACTCTGTCTCCTACTTACCAGAATTATATTGTCTTTTGCTTATTTGATTCAGTGAATTGTACCATGTGTCACAAGATAGGTTCAGGACCTTAAGACAGTAGAAGATTTTAGGCAAGTCCAGGAACCTGCTCTAGGCTGTTGTTACCCCAAAGATTATAACCTAGAACTGGACCAGTTCTAAAGATGGGAAGGAATTCTCGGATCATATTGAGAAATTCTTAGAAATTCTGAATTATTTCAGTAGGGTTCGAGGCCATATTAGTTGTCACCCCCATCTCTATAGCCAATCTAAGTTCAAAGAACTTATTCCTTATGGATTTCTCCTTAACATTATTATTATTTTTGTTGTATTATTGTTGTTGGTGGTGGTAGTGGTAGTGGTAGTAGTAGTAGTAGTAGTAGAAGTAGTAGTAGTAGTAGTAGCAGCAGCAACACTATTAGCATTAGTAGTAGTAGTAGTATATAATTGATATTTATAGAGTCCTTCAAGGTTTTTAAAGTACTTAAATTCTTTTCATTTGAGCATCATAACAACCCCATGCGGTGCTGTAGCTATCATAGACATATTAACTTTAGCATTCTGTGAGCCACTTTGGTCTTTATTGGGTTCACCCCCCCCCCAGGGGCCCCAAGTTCTACAGCTGTATTCGATTTCAGTCTTTTGATTAAGGGTCTTGCCGTCCTGCATAGCTGAGTGATTAAACAGGAGTATATGACCTATTATTATCAGTGTTTATCTTCAAAATGTCTTACATTTGTTCCTTTTTCTTTCATTCCTTTGGCCACCACCCTAGTCCAGGATCTTATACAGGGATAGCTACAATATCCTCTTGGCTGGCTTCCCTCATTTTCCGTCCTCCAATCCACCTATCATTTGGGTAGCAAACTAATGTTCCTTAAATAGTGATCTCAACATGTAATATGCCTAATCAGGGAATTTTAATGGCTCCCTCTTTCTTACCACATCAAGTCTAAACTTCTCTGACTGGCTCTAAGGCCCATAATAATCTGGTTTCACTCTATCTGAACACAGCATCAGTTTTTTAAAATTATTTTTTATTATGAATTTAACAATCATCAACAAACAAACACCTAAAGATACAAAGAGCAGGAGAGAAGATTGTATAAGAAACTGTGAACTTCCATTAGAATATGTGCACACAAACACATATATGTATGTATACACATATGAAGTTTAATAAGGGAATAACAAAATAACTGTATTTATGTCCTCTTCTGCATTTCTTTGTTTTCTGTGAATTTTGGAAAATGTTTTGTTTATGGTCTTTTTAAAAACATTTAGCTTTATCTAATAAGCCAATTTTTCAACCCCACTCTGAGTCAAACACCTCTCTTTTCACAAATACGTATACGAAAGCAAAACAAGTCAACATACTGGCCATGTCTGAGAAGGTTCTGTGTTGTTTCCTACAATTCTCCATCCCACCCCCTCAGTTCTAGTCAGACTGGTCTCTTATGTCCCACAAAAAATGCATTGCTCATTACTGTCTCTTTGTCTTGACTTGTATTCTTCCCCACCCAGTATACCTTCCTTTTCTTCTCTTCCTATTCAAATCAAACTCACCTTTCAAGGCCCAACTCGGGTTCTTCTTCTTTTGTGATAAACAACTTATACCCTATTCCAGGTCTCATTTAGCTCTACTTTTATGGAAATTCTTTAGCATTTAAAGTCAATACAAATCTATCAATTAATGAAGAAGCACTTATTTAAGTACCTACCATGTGTCAGGCACTATGTTAACAGGCTAGAGATATAAATCCAAGCACTTATGAAGGGCTTACCATGAGCCAGGCATTGTGGCTGTGGGGTGGTCAGTACCATGTACTTTAGGACAAGGCAGTATCTTGCATCATTTATTACTGTCTCACGTGTGTCAGTCTTGTTTCCCCAAATATATTATAAGCTCCTTGAGAAAATGGACCATGTTTTTTTTTTGTTTTTATTACCTTGATACAGCCTGCAGTGCCACTCTTGCACAGTACTGGACATGTAGTAAGTAACTGATATTTATTGATTGATAGATTTAGCTTCAGAAGTACTAAACCAAACCTGCTAGTAAACATAGTGGCAAACAGTATACTCATTTGCACTTCAGAAATTCCCTTTCCTCATGAGATAGGAGTTAGTATAACTTCTTTTGGGGAAAGTAGAATGACAGCAAATTGTTTAACTATCAAAGATATTTTCATTGTCAAAGGACCCAATAACCTTTTTTCAATCCTCATCCTTGAACTTTATGCACCATTGGACACAATACCACCCTTTCCCCCTGGATATACTCCCCTCTCAGGGTTTTTGTGACCCTGCTCCCTTTTGGTTCCCCCACTACCTCTTTAGCTCCCCCTTCTCAATATCCTTTGTTGCCTTACAATTCATATCATACCCCCTAACGGTGATTGCACCCCAAGCCTCTGCCCAAGGCCTTTTCTTTTGTTTTTCTACAGTCACTTTCTTGGTGACTTCATCAGCTTCCATGGATTCAATAATTACTTCTATGCAGATGACTCAAAAATCTATGTATCATAGATTTATATATCTACATAAAAAATCTATGTATTTAAAATCTATACATCAAAAATCCAGTGTCATATTACCAACTTCATATTGGACATCTTAAGATTTTTCTCAAACTCACCATGGCCCAAACCTACTACTTTTCCAAGTTTCCCTGTTTATTTCAAGAGCACCAAATCATCCTCAACTCCTCATTCTCCTTTACTCCACATTTTGAATTAGTTGCCAAATTTGTCAAATCTCTCCAAAACATTTTTTGCTCATGTCCCCTTTTCTCCAAACACAGGGCCACCACCCTAATTCAGGTCACCTCTGTCGCCTTATTACAATATCTTTCTAATTGGTCTTCCTACCTCATGTCTGTCTCCTCTTCAATTTACTCTCCACCATGTTGCCATATAATATTCCTAAAGCCCAGCTGAGCACTTCTCTGCTCAGAAAATTCCAGTGGTTCCCTATTACCTCTAGTATCCAATGTAAATTCCTTGATTTGGCATTGAAAGCCATTTGCAACCTGGCTTCAATCTGTCTTTCTGGATTATTACATATTACTCCTTTTCACATATTCTACTTTCCAGCCAAAGAGGCCTTTTTGCTGTTCCCCATATAGAACACTCCAGCTCCCATCTCTGAGCCTTTGCACAGGCTGTCCACTATGCCTGGAAAGCACTTCTTCCTCACTTTTATCTCTTAGAATCCCTAGCTTCCTTCAAAGCATATTGTACACTGAGCATAAGCTCTCTGACATGAGTCCTTCCCAGATCCCCTTAGCTGCTAGTGCCTCCCCCTGGGATTTAACCTGTATTTATTTTGTATATACATATATGTTTATATGTTGTCTTCCCTGATACTTGAGGGCAATAATTAATTTACTTTACTTAATTATTTAATTTATTTAATTTTAATTTTATTTAATTTTAATTTATTTAATTTTATTTAATTTAATTTACTTTGTCTTTATAGCCCCAGTGCCTAGAACTGTACCTGGTACATAGTAGGCACTTATTAAATATGTACTGATTAAAGGACCTTCTAGTACTGTAACATGAGCAACTGTGACAAAATTGTTGGGGCATAAATTTTGTGTAATTTTCCTGAGTTGATCCCTCTAAATTATTGAGATTTCAAGCATTTCAACAATGACATTTAAAAAAAAATTTTCCCCATATTTTGGAGGTGAAGAAAAAAGCAAATATGAGTTACAATAACCTACCTGAGAAAGAATCAATTGTCCATGGAATTTGCGTACAAATTTTCTTAAAAATGAGAAATACGTTTCTTCTCCAAGCCTACTGGCTAGAAACCGCAGAAGAAAATAGCCCTATGAGAAATAAAAACTAAAAATAAAGAAGATGCCAATGGTTATCATATCAGAAAAAAATATTTATATAGTGGACTCCAAGCTATCTGCCAGTGAATTATAATTATTTTGATTTATCCATGACAAATCTTTAGACATAGCCCATGCTAATCATAAGAGCTTGTAATTGTAAGGTCCTTCTTGATTACAAAGTTCTTTACATACTCATTTATGCCTCACAACAAAATGGCATGTAATGAAAATGTTATTATTCCCATTTTACAAATGAAAAAACTGAGGCTCAGAGCTCACATTCACAAAGTTAGTCAGTGAAAAAGCTAGGATTGGAACCTAGGTGTTCTGACTCCAAGATAGTCTTCTATTAACTTACACGTGAACCTGGAGGTTTCACCAATATGAGGCAAGACATTAGGTTATGGCTGCTATATGTCCTACTTATTTATTAACAATACAAGCTGCTTTTCTCTTTTTCTATATGCAGCCTCATAGTTCAATATGCTTTTGAAGGAAAGGAAATTTACGGGCCTTTCCTCATATACTGGCTTAGTAACATGGAAGCTTTTATTAAATCCCAAGTTATTCCTGTCTCCAGACTGCTGCTTTATAGTAGCCTGAAGGGATGTCAGTCAAACCTGATATAAACAGGAGGCAGGAAAGAAGAGTAAAGGGCTAGAAAGAATTGAATAGTTTTTCAGGTTTTTTTTGGTCAGATCTTCATAACACAGTTTCATTTTAGATTATGAAGTGTTTCAATGCCTGCAGTATCAGATGCATCCTTACTCTAACGTAATTACGAAGAAGTATTCCAAATCCAAATAGAAGTAATTTTTTTGGATTATCATATGACTTCTTTATCATGATATGATCAAAAGTTATTAACCGATAACATACAATAATTTTGGTGTTATAAAACTTGAACACTCTTACCTTCAAATAATGGACTTGCATGAAGATCTTTTCTGGATTAAGACCGTATTTGACAACTGAAGCTCCAGACTCACTCACTTGTCCTGTTTCTTCTCTATTGGGTCTATTATTGAAAGGTGGGAAAAGCACTTTATTATTTTCCCTGCACAAATACTGTCTCATCTCTTGAAAGCCTTGCTCACCTGGGTCTTCATTTGTTTGTCACTACAATTGTTTCAACATTTTTAAATATACTGCCCGATCAAGAAAAGATTCATATTTGGGTGACAACCTGTAGTTATTTTTTTTTTGACATGAGTTGACATAATTATCAAGGTTTAAGCTAGACAAGATCTCACCGAATCTTCTGCTTCTTTTGTTTTAGAACCTCTATCATTTTGATGCCTCCACAAATTCTGACTCTGATGTCTCCCCACCAGAGGTACATAGAAAGGTAATCCCAGGTTCTCAAACACATAACTTACAGCATACTGTAAGCTTAGGCAAGTCTCACAATTACAGAAAGGCTTCAACTAGGATTCTGGCAGAAGACTGCCTACTGAGGATCAGCCTCATTAAGTAAGGAAAACATCAATGCCAGTACACTTACTATTTGGTACTGAATTTCTCACCTATGCCAACCAATGATATAAAGAAAAATGCAAGATGGTCCTCAGTCCTGTGTAGCCCCTTCTGATACTTCAATGAAGGGGGTAGTATGTCAGGAAAGGAGTACAAAAATTTTAAGTGGTAAGGGACCATGGAAGTCATATAATCTAACTTCCTTGTTTTATAAATGAAGTAACTAAAAAGAGGTTAAGTGACTTGATCAAATAAAGTCACTTAATAAGCTGGACTCTAAATCCAGTGCTTATTCTACCCTACCACAGTAGAGGGTACTAAGGATTGAACATTTTTTTTAAAAAATGGGCTAGAAATGTTAATGTCTCTATTTGTCCTCTAAACATCCCCCTTGTCCAATGACCAGAGAAGAACAGACATGCTCCTAGAGGAACCAGATTGTATCAATCTTGACCATCTTACTATACACAAAACTATAAGAAAGCAGGAAATTGCAGTTAAATGGAAGAATGGCCAACAGGATCTCCATGGACAGGAAAATAGAGAATTTGACATCTATTTTACAGAGAGCCCAAAGGTGGTAAGAGACATCATTTTTATGCGACATGTTCATCTTGTGTTGCATTTCACATAAGGATTTCCCAAAGCAAAAGTATCACACACACCCTGCAACACTCCTGAGTGTAGCTGGAACCAGATTAAAATGTAATTATGAAATATTTAACAAAATAAATAAAAATACAATAGAGCAAAGATAATGTTTATATATAAGTTTTCTAAGTCAATTTGTAGCCTACAGGGATCTTTACATACAATTAAGTGGCTCAGTTTCTATTTGAGTTTGAAACAACTATTCTAAAGGACTACCATTAAAATAATTGCAGCATACACACTGGCATCCACTGCAGAGAATGATGTAGTACAGAAATTTGATGAAGTATTTGGTAAGATACTCCAAATTAAATCAACATATACACTGATGTTCATTATCTTGAATGTTAAGGGAGGAACAGGTAAGAGAAATAAATTAGAAAACATGGATCAGTAATGAGGTTTGAGAGAAGCCAGAGGCTGACAGATTACAGATTACAAAGGCTCACAGAAGCTAATATGCCTATATATCATGAATATTTTCTTTAAGAAAAGAATTGGTAGGCACTGAACATAATGAACAAAAAATGAAATTGATTGTACTTTATGACAGAAAATGAATTATTGCTCATGTAAGAATTAGCTGTCTTTGTACAATCAGATCACTGACTTAATAAAGCAAAGATTAAAATCAGTACAAAGCTAGGAGAATAAAAATGAGGAAAAGATAAGGCATACTATTAAAATAGGTCAATTCTAATCTATTCAAATTAGTTTCTGATAACAAAAAAGTGGATAGTGAGCAGAATAGAGGGAAAACAATAAACTACAATAATTTCATTCAGAAGTTTAACCATTGAAAATCATATTTTAACTATATGTAAATTTTCATAAGTAAGTGACCAAAAGAACCTAAAAAGCACCGTAGTCAGAAAGTCCATGAATTATCTCCTATGGGAAAGGAGATGGTAACCAAAAGCAATACCAGTTTAGAATGTAAACTGTCTCAAAAAATCTTATGCAGGATACGATTACAGTCATTATCAATATCATTTCTGTTATCCATTTCCTATTTTTGAGTTCAATTGCTTCTTCAGGTAATTCAGAGTTAAGGCATTTTAACTGTATTTCACATCTTTTTCTCATTATTATTCTTCTGATTTTTTCTTTTTCTAATAATTCTGATTACAGTTCTAATGACTGAAGGTCTAACTGTGCACAGACAGCTGATTCAAAGATAATTCATACATCAAAAACAATTGTTTTCCTTTCTTTCAAAATATTAATTATTTTGGGGCAGCTAGCTGGCACAGTGGATAGAGCACCGGCCCTGAAGTCAGAAGGACCTGAGTTCAAATCTGGCCTCAGACCAAACACTTGACACTTACTAGCTGTGTGACCCTGGGCAAGTCACTTAACCCCAACTGCCTAAAAAAAAAATTACATATTTATGTATATATATAAAAAAACCTATTTTGTCCTTCTTGGTATTATTTGGTGATCACCTAGTCACACCAATGCTCTTTACTAAGAAAGTGTTTATGGCACAGAAGAAGCATGAGGTTTTTATGCAATCTACAAGCCTTTGGACTTTATTAGTCCTTCTTCCTAAACTGTATTTCCCATATGTTTCTTGCCATTCTTACCTTTTCCTCTCTTCGCACTGAAGTCATCAAGCACTAAAATACGTGTTGAATTAATTTGGAAGATCTTATCAAGTTCTTCATAGAGTTTCTCTACCATTAGCAACTAATGTTGGTACAGAAGCTACAGTTATTTTAAAGGGAGAAATGCATACATTTATCATTAGTACTACATTAAATGATGAATAAGTATGCCATGACATGATATTTCTTATTGCCTTCGGGTATATGCTAAAACCCAGTCCTCTCCCTCTTTTGTTTGCCTTTCCAGGAACTACCTGTGACCTATCCTTCCATTTAGATGGATTTCTCCTAGTTCTCCATTTCTCCTAGATTCTTCATAGCAATAATGTCAAGACTGATAGGATTCAGCTTCTTTAGCAATGAGACAGATGTCAAAGGCAACACCAGGCTAGAATATAAACTCATTTGTAAAATATTATGAAGAAAGATGAAAGATAATTATGAGCAATGTGTCATAAAGTAGAGAGGAGCAGAGTATAAAGCTAGTTCATTTTTTAAAAATTAAATTATATATTTTCAATTAACAAAAATCTATCTTCTTTCCCTCCCAACCCCACCCAACAAAAAATGAAAGTAAAAATAAAGCCTCTATTATAAACATGTATAGTTAAGCAAAATGAATTTCCTCATTGGCCATGTTCCTCCTCTCACCCACCCCTATACATACATATGTCTCATTTTGCATTTTGAGACTTTCACCTCTCTGTCAGGATATAGATAGCATGTTTGCATCATCAGTCGTCAAGAACAGTTGTTAGTAATTATGTTTATCAGATTTACTAAATCTTTCAAAGTTGTTTGTATTACAATATTGTTGTCATCGTATAAATTGGTCTGGATCTGCTCACTTCACACTGCAACAGTTCATATAAGTTTTCTGAGATTTCTCTGAAACCATCCCCTTAATTAATTCTTACAGCATAATAGTATTCCATCATATTATAAAGCATAACTTGTTCAACCAGTCTCCAAATGATGGGCATCCCTTCAGATTCCAATTCTTTGCCATCTCAAAAAAAAGTCATCAATTTTTTTTTTTACAGTATATCCTTAGAATTTGTTTTCCTTAGAATTAAACCCTCCCTTAATCTACTATACCTCTAATTCTCCTTTCTTCTCTTTCCTTTCTATTCGTCTGATAAGTAAGATACATTTTTGTACCCAACTCTATATTTTTCCTTCCTTAAAGCAGTTCAGATAAGAGTGAGATTCAAATGTCAGTCATTCCCCCTCACCCTTTCCACATTGTTTTTATTGACTTCTACTTGCCCATCTAGATTATATGAGATAACGTGATTATTTTCTCTAACCTTCCTTTCCCTTCCCCTCCAGTGTATTCCATTCCCCCATCTACTACTCTTTGAAGATTACCAAGACCTAACAGAAACACTCCCAGGTTTTCTGTCTATTTAAAATACTTCTATGATCCCTGAAGATGATAGGATTTAAAGAGGACACATGTATCATTTCACCATATTAGAATGTAAGCAGTTTATCCTTGTCTAGTTCCTTATGGTCGTTTGAACTTGAAGGTTTTTACAAAACTCTGATCTTTTCAGGGATGTTTGGAAGTCTTCTACCTTATTAGAGGTCCATTTTCTCCCTGTAGTATTATACTCAAGTTATGCTTGTTAAGTCATTCTTAATTGTTTGCTTGTATCCTTTACCTTCTGGAATATCATATTACAAACACTCTCTCTTTAATGTTGGCAACTGCTGAATTGTGTATTATCCACATCGTAGCTTCTTAGTACTTGAATTTTTTTTGTTTCTGGCTGCTTGCAGTGTTTTTTTTTTTTCTTTGGCCTGGAAGATCTAGATTTTGGCTATAATGTTCATGGAAGTTTTCGTTTTGGGGTTTCTTTATGAAAGTGACTAGTGGATCCATTCTAGTTCCACTTTGCCCTTTGGTTCTAAGAGGCATGGCAGTTTCCCTTTATGATTTTTTAATTTATTTATTTTTAGTTTTCATCATTCAACAAGAATGTTGTTCAACATTCAACAAGATTTTCTCCCCATCTCATCTCTCCCCCCACCCCAAGATGGAGTGCATTCTGAATACCCCTTCCCCCAATCTGCTCTCCTTTCAATCCTCCTCGCCCCAGGACCGCCACCCAGAACTGTGACCCAGATCCAAGCACAGGCAAAGCAAGAGATTCCTGCCTCAGCATCAGCAAAGAGATCCCTGCAATCCCCCTCTGATCAGCCACTCTATTCCCCCATAGTCTGTGGGCTGAGAGCTCTGGAAGCAGCTGCCACCCCAGGGCTGCTCTGGGACTGGGACTGGGGCTGGGACCAAGCTTCTCTCTCACCATGGTTACAGATCTTTCCTACTGACCTTCTAAGTTGTTTTGGCATTTGTGAGTTGAGAAGTCTGGAAACCATCACAGGTACCCATGATTCAGTCCCCTGAGGCCTGCTCCAGGTTTGCTGAGGCTTGGTCTTTGCTTCTGTACCCATGCTGAACTATGCTCCTCTCCCATCCTGGCACAAAAGACCTTTCCAATCAACCCTCCAGGTTGTCTTAGGATGGAAATTTGTTTCACTCTGTCTTTTTTTGGGTTCTACTGCTCTAGAGTTTCTTTAGAGCCATTTTTATAGGTATTTGGAGGGGTTTCACTTTTATGATTTTTTGAAATATGATTTCTAGGCTACATTTTTGGTCATGATTTTCAGGTAGTCCAATAATGATTATTATTATTATTATTGTGTGTGTGTGTGTGTGTGTGTGTGTGTGTGCATATGCACATGCATACATCTCCTACAACTCTTTTCCAGATCAGTTGTTTTTGCTATTGGAAACCTTTTCTTTTCTTTTTTTTCTGTCTCGTTTTAATATTTCTTGTTGTCTCATGGCATTATTAGCTTCTATTTGGTCCATGCCCGTTTTCAGGGAGCTTATTGTTTGGCTAAGATTTTATACCTCTTACGCCAAGCTAGTAATTCCTTTTCCAATTATTTTTTTCTGTAGCTTTCATTTCTTTTCCAACTTTTCCTCTTGCACTCTCATTTCATTTCACATTTTAACTTTTTTAATCTCGTTTCATTTCTTCCAGAAATTCTATTTGAATTTGTGCCGACGCTATGTTTTTCTTTGAGGCACTGCTTATGGATGATTTGGAGTCATTCTCTTCTTTTGGGTGTGTTGAGAGTCCCTGTCATCATACTAACTTTTTTTCTGGTGGAATTCTTTATTTGTTTGCTAATTCTTTCAGCTTATTTCCTGACTTCAGATTTTATGTTAAGGCCAGGCTCTGTACATTTCTGGTTCTGTTGCTTCTTTCTTGGTATATTAAGTGTTGTGTTATTCTAGACTCTCAGTAATAGCTCAGGCTGCAAGATTTCAGTTCTCCCAAAGTGGTCTATTTGATCCAGGACAAATCTAATTGCTGCCCTCTGGTCTGAGCTCTGCAAATTCCTGGCCTGAATTTGGGTCTAAGAAACAGTGCACTGCTACTATTAACTAATTGGAAAGTTCTGCTGGTTCAGTGACTACACTGTAGGTTTCCCTTTTGGTCGCCCTGGTTATTCCTTTGCAGGCTTCAAACTGGGCTAAAAGCTAGAGTTGATACCCTTCTCTGCTCTTGAGCTGCACCACCGTTGTTTACTTCTGAACTCGTTCTTCTCAGGACAAATTCCAGGACCTGCTACCACTTCTTATCCTGGCAAGCCTCCCCTGGGAACAGGAATCTTCTTTACGCCCTGAATCTGTAACCTCAAACTGAGCAGTGGGTAATAAAGTTGCTAGTTGATACCTGTTGCTGCAACCTGAACAAGTACAGGCTTTTCCATGCTAGATGTGGGACCAACCCCTTCTTACCCTAGTTCACAGCCTCCTTAGGCTGGAATGCTTTGCACAATGCACTCCTGGCCAGACCTCATCTCTACTGTCCACAGAACTCTGTCTGTTTGCCTACACTGACCAGTCCTGAAAAAATGATTCACTGTGACTTTTCTGTTGACTTCTTTATCAGGACTCAGTCTTGAGCATTTTCTAGATCTGTCTGGGAGTATGGAGAAAATGAACTACATTTCCTGATACTATGCCATCTTGGCTCAGCTTTCCATATAAAACCAATTTTTTAAGAAGTTTTTCAAGATATCTAAGTCAACATGCTTTTATTAATTACAGTCATATAGTGAAGTAAGCAGAACCAGAAGAACAGTTCCTACAGTAACAACATTTTTAAAATGAACAATTTTGAAAGACTCCCCTCCACATTGTCTGTGATCCAGTGACAATGGCATCCTTGCTGTTCCTTGCACATAACACTCCATCTCCCAACTCAATGCATTTTCAATGACTGTCCTCCATGCTTGGAACTCTCTCCTTCATTTCTATTTTCTGGTTTCCCTCAAGGCCCAGCTAAAATCCTACCTTCTACAAGAACCCTTCCCTGATCCCCCTTAATGTTAGTGCCTTCCCTCTATTGTTACCTCCAATTTGTCTTCTATTTTGTTTGTACATAGTTGTTTGCATGTTGCCTCCCCAATTAGACTATGAGATCCATGATAGCAAAGATTGCTTTTTGCCTTTCTTTGTGTCCTTACCACATAGCACAGGACATAATAAATGCTTATTGTCTTGACTCAGAACTCTGACCAACACGATGACCATCCTCAACTCCAGAGGACCAATGTTGAAGAACGATACCCACCTACTAACAAAGAGGTGGTATACTCAATATGCAGGATGAGATATATATATTTTTTGGACAAGGTCAATGTGGAAATTTGTTTTACTTTCTATGAGTTTTTGCTATGGTTTTGTTTTTCTTCCTTTTCTTTCTCTAGGGGCACAGGAGGGGGAGATAGGAGGAAAAGAAATGCTTATTAATTGAAAAAAATAAAATGTAATTTTAAAAAGCCTTAATAAATATTAATATAAGCACATTCATCCCATGGTCATTCAAGGATGAAAAAAATGATGAATACCAAGAGAAGAAAAAAAGAGAAAAAATTACAGAAATCATTTTAACCAACTTTTCTCTATCAAGCATGGAATCACCATGCTTATAATCTAACATCATGGACCTTGATGTGTTTATTATAGAGGAGATAGAAATGGCACTAAAGAGAACAAATACTGGAAAGCAGTCAAATTAGATTGTGTTACACATATATGTGCTATGTATACATACATATTATACACACATTTACATTTTTACATTAAACATTTGCATATAATACGATCTATGCTTAAGGGAACACAATTGTGAAGTCATTAAGGGACAAAATGTGACCAAAAGGATATCAATATCTACTGATCTATATGCCTATCTTATCTGTACAAAGAATTTTGAGAGTCATCTATACATGAAAGGAGGGCATCCTCAACAAGAGCACTGGTAAGGAACAAGAAGGTTTTTGTAAGTGATGTTAAATAATGGACTCCATCTTTGCCATTTCACAATCAACTGCAAGATATAGAGAATATATAATCTTACTGTTGATTATGAAAAAGCTCTGGATCCAAAAAAATCCAAAATCTACCATGCAGACTTTTATGATGCCTCCCATCCTTATATAAAAATCATTTAAAATTGCTTGAAAAAATAAAAGACCAGAAATAACTTTGTTCAATGACCCTTTGATAATAAACATCAGGTTTAATATAAAACAGCAAGATGGATGCTTGCCAAAAGCATTTGCCACCTTGATGGAGGAGAGTCAACACAGTTCAGGTCGAAGAAGAATTCCCTTTGGATGATGAAGTCCTTTAGATAGATGTTTACTGTTACAGAAGATATAGTACTAATTTCATTAAGCTCCAGAACATTGCAGAGCCTCTTGGAAGAGATTTGTAATTACTCAAAGGAGTTTTAGCTGTCCATCCACAAAGAAGCATCAAGTGGATGGAGAATGTCTATTATCCAAATTTCAGCATGCATATGGATCTATTTCCTATAGAGCTTCCCCAAAAGCAAGTGTAAGCAAGTTCAGATAGGCACCAGGATTAAGCAGGAGGAGAAGAGTGGGCTGGATTGTCTTTGAGAAATCATAAGGGAGTAGGAAATTAAAAATGGCCGCAGAGGGAACGAGGTCTGTGCTGTTCGTGTGTCTGGGTAATATTTGTCGCTCACCTATAGCAGAATCAGTTTTTTGGAAACTTGTAGCTGATCAAAATATTTCAGATAAGTGGAGGATAGACAGTGCAGCAACATCTGCATATGAAATAGGAAACTCCCCTCATTATCGAGGGCAGACTTGCATGCAGAAACATGGCATTACCATGAATCATATTGCCAGGCAGATTACCAAAGAAGATTTCCTGACCTTTGATTATATACTGTGTATGGATGAAAGCAATCTGAGAGATTTGAACAGAAAAGTTAATCAAGTTAAAAACTGCAAAGCTAAAATTGAACTTCTTGGAAGCTAAGATCCACAGAAACAGCTTATTATTAAAGATCCGTATTATGTAAATGACTCTGACTTTGAGACTGTATGTCAGCAATGTGTGAGGTGCTGTGAAGCATTTTTGGAAAAATCTCAGTAAGGCTCACACTCATTTATTGCTGAAGAACAACAGTGATTGACATCGACTTAAAAATGATGTATGTATATCAGTTGATGTGTTATTAAAGAGTAATAATGTACTACAAAAAAAAAGAAATCATAAGGTTCTTTCACTGATCTGAAGCTTCTCATGAAAGCAAAGTACCATTTTTTCAACACCAACATTTTACTACTCTTCTCATGAAGAACCAAAGATAACTATCACACAGAGTTCAATGGAAAGGCACATTATGTGTGTAAAAACCCTGCAATATCTAACCAACAAAGATCTCCAAAGAACATGAGCAAAGGATAACATGAAAAAATGGAATGATAGGATGGAAGATGGGCTGCTCACACTACAAGAGTGAATGAAACCAAGTAAGCAGTTTTTCTTCTCTTGTACCTTCAAGATGCTGGGGGAAAGTAAGGAAGGCATAAAGTCTCTTGGATGGGCAGGCATGGAAGAGGTGTGATCTGTACCACTGAATAGGCCTCTTCAGTCAATGAATCACAGATCCATTTAAGTTGGAGAGGATGGAAACGGGTGACCTAAGATTATTAGTAATGTTGCTTTGTAAAACAGAGAGAAGCAGTACAATGTAAAATCAGGTCAAGGGTTCTTGGTGAGAGTCCCAACTAAACAAAGAAATCACTAGGGCATTCAAGTGTGAAAATGGAAGGGGAACAAGAAATAGAGGGAAAAAATCTGCAAAAATTTTTGTAACTAACTTTTTTCTCCACCAAGGATAGTACCACATGTAATCAGTTTTAAATGTTCTTGTAGAAGAAGCAGAAATGGCATTATAACAAATGCACATAAAAGAGATTCATGCCTATTTCATTCTTTTCAGAAGAAAACACTAAGTATCTCCAACAAGATGTCTCTCATGCATAAATCATAAGATGATCAATTTAGAGCAGGAAGGGACTTCTGAAACCATCAAAGCAAGCTACCTTATTTTTAAGATGAGGAAACCAAGGCACAGAAAAGTCAAGAGAGTTGCCAAAGGGCACACAGTGAAGAAGTGTCTGAGGAAGGATCTGAACTTAGATCTTTTGGTCTCAAGTCTAGCATTCTACCTATAATACAATCTAACTGCCACAGGCACTACTATTCAAGATTGTTTGGAAGATATAAAACAAAATTATTTCTTACTGAATGAGTCTGATCATAAATATTAAGTGAAACATCAAAACAGGAAGATGTATGTTTATCAAAGATGTCTGACAGTATTATGGAGGAAATCCAGCACAGAGTCCAAATTTAAGAGAAGTTTCCTGTGGATGATGAAGTCCTCCAGAGAGCTCCCTATTTATAGATGACATTGCATCAAGCCCTGGAAACCTGAAGAGATTTCTGGAAGAACTCCTATAACCACTAAAGAGAGTTTGAACTAACCACCTACATAGGAAAAAAAACTATGAAGAATACCTATTGCTCAGATTATGACATTCAAGTCAATGGACCAATATATTATTTTTAGATTAGTGTCTCTCTCTCTCTCTCTCTCTCTCTCTCTCTCTCACACACACACACACACACACACACACACACACACACACACACACACAGAGAGAGAAAACATGCATAAATGGATAATGAGCGGAGCCTAGAATTAAATATGAAAAAAGAGAACTGAGCTGCCTTTAGGAAACTGAAAAGCTCCTTTTGTGAACTCAAACTTCTAGAAACAAAGGCCCTATCATTTTAATATTAATTTTTCATCAATTTTGTTGCATAGATGTGAGTCATGGAACATTACAGTCTCTAAGGAATGAAAAATGAGTTTCACATATAAGGCAGTAGAAAGGTGCAGGGTGAATGAGAGCAGGCTGCAAAGTACAACAAATTAAAAACTCTGAAGAAGAGATGGAGTAAATGATGTTAACAGTATATGAGTGAAAATGAAAATGAATTGCTCATGTGGCAAGAATGAAAGATAAGTGGTAGAGAGCCCAAGGGCTTACTGCCATTTCTGTGACACCAGTAATTAAGTAAGGTCTCCCATACATTGGGTAGAAGCCCTGTGGTGAATTTATGAGATGACAAGGACAAGAGTGATACAAAATGAACTGACATGGCACTTGTGACCTGCAACATTGAAGAGAACATCTAAATAGCTGAAAGCAGAAATCCATTTGGGTATTTTAGTATTTTTTTTTTCTGGGAACTAGGGGCTAGGAAATGGAATAGGAAAAGCAATTTTCTCTAGAATGGTAGAAAAAAACTTGCACAGAAAAGAAAACAACTCTATCTGTAAAAGTCTGACTTTATCATATTTGTCATATGAGGATCAGTTTAAGGAACCAGGCATGGACATTAGCCTGGAGAAGAGAAGACTCAGGGAGGGTATGACAACTGTGGTCAAATATGTGAAAGGCCGTGGAGTGGAAAGAAGGACTATACTTGTTCTGATTGACCTCGAAAGGTTTAAATAGAAGCAACTGGTGGAAGGTGTAAAGATGCAAATTAAGATCAATGTTAGGAAAAATTTCTTAACAATTAAAGCTATTCAAAAGCAGAATGGTCTGCTGCAAAGGGTATAGAATTCCTCTGTTTTGAAATTCTTCAAGGAGAGGCTGGAGTAAGTAGGTTGGATGAGATGACCACTGAGATCCCTCCCAATTCTCAAATTCTGTGATACATTTCTGCTTCTTCTCTTTGTTTCATTTTTATTAATTCTTTGTATTTTGTAATCCTGTACCAGCTGAGTCCAAGCTCTGGCAGGTTCTACTAGGCTGCTTAGTACAGTGCCTGGCACATAGTAAGTGCTTAATAAATACTTGTTAACTGATTGATTGGACAGGCTTTGAATGTGAGCCTGATGATGAATTGTGTGTCTGTTGTCTGAGGCTAGGCTAGCTAAGCACAAAGAGGCTCTTCGATAGAAGGCCGGCCACCAAGTGATGAATTGTTTGACTACAAAACTCATGAAATGGCACTGTGTTGTGATGTGCATTGATGGAAGCATCTTCCAAGATGAAAGTTCTTCCAAGAACTCTTTTTTGGGCTTGTGACCATTTGATGTTTCTCTTTGAAAAAAGAATAGCTTTTTAAGCTTCACTATCTTCCTCTGAATGTGAACCCAGGTCTTCTCTATCCCCCATAGCAGTGGTCTATGGTTGGGTTCTTTCTCCTTTGTTTACTCATTTTTATTTTATTTTTATCAGCTTATTATTATAATTAGGTTCTAGTCCCATGATATGGGAAATGGCACCTCAGGTCTCAGGTCTTTTTTTTTTTCGAGGCACTTGGGGTTAGTTAAGTGACTTGCCCAGAGTCACACAGATAGTAAGTGTTATGTGTCTGAGTCTGGATTTGAACTCAGGTCCTCCTGACTCCAGGGCCGGTGCTCTATCCACTGCCCCACCTAGCTGCCCACCTCAGGTCCTTCTTACTGTTACTTTCTGAGCTGTGTAGAGAATCCAAACTCAGGCACTCCCCTCCATCCTTAAGCCATGGCTTTGGCCCCCAGACACACTGACATGCAAACACTCTTGCTCCTTATGGTCCCTTCAGTGGCTGTAAACTTCAGCTGTCCTCTCTGCTCTGGAACCAAAACCAGGGACTGTTGTCCTGCAAGTGCCCGCAGCCAGCAAGGTCCCCGCCCTTCTGCTACCGTCCTCTCTCTCCTTGTCATCACCAGGGAGGGGCTTTCAATCTTCCCCTGCTTGGGTGGGACACTATACAGGTGGTGACAGCTCTTGAAGCCAAGGCTGTTTCCCCAACTGAGCAGCTCAGCTGCTTGGAGTCTTTTGATTCAGCAGGGGAGTCAGCCTGGAGGTGTTTGCACTTCAATCTGGCCAAACCTCTGTCCTGGAGGTTCGGGCTATCCTGAGGTTCTCTCAAGTTGTCTTTGGAGCACAATTACCTTATCCAAACTTTTGTTTGCTTTTGCTGCTCTACGTTCACTTTGAGGCCATGTTCTGTCTTTCTTGGACAGATAATTTGTAGAGCCTGCAGTTTTCTAACCTACTCAGTCATCTTTCCAGAATCTTCTCATAATTAAATCTTTCTTAAGTCATACTTGTGCCCTGGGTCAATTCATATGAAGCCATCTAAAATTATGAAATTTAGACTCATAGAATGTTAGAGCTGGAAGGAACTCTTCCTAAGGTCTTTCTTCAATATTCTCACCCACATAGTTTATATTTACATTGCATATATTTTGTATTTATTTATGTGTACACATGTTGCCCCCAGTAGAATGTAAGTTCCCCTGAGTACAGGAACTGTTTTCGTGTTTGTCTTTGAATTCTCCCCTTCTCCCATCCAAAATTGTGCACAGTACATAATAAGTGCTTCTTGAATTGAATCAAATTTAATTAAACCTTAGATATCCTCTGATCTTCATTTGCACAGATGAGGAAATTTAGCACCAATATGTGAAATGATTTGCCCAAGGTAATACAAGACAGAAAGGTGAAATTCAAACAGCAGATGCAGAATTCAAACCCAATGGTCTTTCTCCTACATCATACTACATAGGCCAAATAGTTTCTAGATGTTTCTATATAAAACCTTACATGATAGAGTGAACCTCTATCAACTCACTAATACCTACCTATCATCAAGACAACTATAGCTTCCCACTGTACTGTCTTTCTGTTTGCAACATACTTGTCTACTTCTCAGACATCTCTATTTGTTAGAAATATCAGAAAAGTTTTCCTTTCCTTATTCTTTAACTCTCAAATATACTGTAGGTTTAGCTTTTGCTACCCTTGCAATGTCAGCAGTGATGGATATAGACAGTTCTACCAACACATTCATCTCCCATCCATGTCACTGACCCACATTTATTAAGAATTTTGGTGGGGTTAAAGAGTTAGTTGGTGATCAGTCATGGAGTAGAATAGATCTGAGATGTATAAAACTAAAGTTTGATCTCATTGGCCCTGTTTACTTACAAAGCGGGTGATCTAGCCACTGATAATGTCTCAATACAATCTTCCAATATATTACCACAAGAGAGGCAAAGCAGGGATGCTCAGGGTGGGATGAAAAATCAGGGAAAGCCTCTGAACTTCATTGTATTTGAT
Source organism: Vombatus ursinus (assembly GCF_900497805.2). Lineage (NCBI taxonomy): Eukaryota > Metazoa > Chordata > Mammalia > Diprotodontia > Vombatidae > Vombatus > Vombatus ursinus. Next base: position 18,874,002 of record NW_020954585.1, read on the forward strand.
TACGTAGTTTCATTTTTCCCATTTGAGCTCTGACTTACCAATCTTACATGACCACACTTGCCAGTATGAAAATCCCCTTTCATCTTCATTTTATATGCTGTTGAAAAATGTTAGCTTTATTCCCTTCCTCTCTAGTGTGTCACTGGGGCTGAGTCTTTGTTTTGTTTTTCATTTAAGTAATAATAGTATTTTTAGCTGAAAGAAAAAAAGCCCACCACACACATTCTTGGGATAGGGAAGGTTCTCAGAACCAGAAAGAATTCAAACCAGGTTTCCCAGCCACAGCAAGGAAGACAGTGTTGTCTTTTAAGTTATCCAAGCCTTGGAGTCTGCTGCATAGAACTCAAGGTGGGGAGTAATCAGGAAGTCGATGTAAATCTTTGTCCCCCAAAGGCATTATTCCATGCCTTGAGTCACTAATGAAGCCTGTCATTTTTTCCTTTGCTGGGAAATCTCCTTCTAGAATATACCACTCTTCTTACCCTGCTCTGCCACCCTTTACAAATTAAAGGAAACTACAGAAAATTATATTGATGTTGATGGAACCCAGGGAATATTTCACGCTCCGAGGAGGCAACTTTTAAAGTCAGTTTGGAGCTGCAAGAGTAGCTTCCTGAAAGGCATAATTAAATATCAAAGGGGTTAATTTTTCACAGATCAAGCAACTCCAGAGTACTGAAAACATAAACTTCCTTTTTTATATCATTCTGAATCCCTCATAATTGGTCAGTCAACAACTTCAAATAGAGCACTGACCAGGTGCAAGGCTTGGTGGCTGGTGGAAAGGAAAACCTATAGAAAGTTTTTTGTCTTGATGTTCCCTGCCATGAAAGAGCTGGGAAGTAAATAAGGGAAATTAGGAAAATACACTCACACGAAGCATAAATATATGTGACAGAAACACCTACACATTATGATCAACTACACTGTTGCATCTATTGTCACATTTAAGGATGTGAGGAGGTATGAAAGGTCAAAGAACAGTGAAGTAGGTGAAACTTTTCTGAAAAGACTTCACAGAAAAGAGAATGACATAGAGTTTTAAAGGAAGAAAAAAGAGGTGGTTTGGCGGGTAGAAAGGAAAGGGTGTGGCATTTCAGGCAGAAGTAGTGGCCCAAGCAATGATTCATAGGTAAGGGAAGTCAAGTATGAGTGAAGAATAACAAGCAGGTATGTCTTACTCGGGCAGAGGGCATAAGCCAGAGTTTAAGAAAGGATGTAATGCAAAACTCATTTGGATCGACATAATCTGGAGTCCGTCACTTACTCCACTGTTTCATCTGCGGCTCTGCTTGGTATCAACACCGTGGAATAATATGCCCCTCCCAGGATAAGCTAATGATTCTAAATCTCCTCACCATGCTGCTGACTGCCTTGGATACTTAAAAAGTGGCCAACTCAAATCCTACCCTCCTTTGACCTCCTCTCTCCTCTGGTTGGAGGGCTGGATGGTGGGGCCTAAACTCCCAAAGCTTTCCTTTGTAGGGCAGAATTTGGACCTTATAGCTCGCTATCCCAGCAGGTTCCCCTGGTGTGTATGTCCTCCCCCTTCCAGCTTCCTTTTCTGTGTCGTCTTTCCCTCCCCAGCACCCCCCATCAGACATTAGACTGGGAGCTCTCTGAGGGTGGGGATTGTCTTTCTTTTTTATTTGTATCTCCAGTGCCTAGCACAGGGCCTGGCACGTGGGAGGTGTTTAATAAATGTTTATTGAGTTGAATTGAATTGTAACTTCAATTAAAGATATCACATAAGGTCAAGTGATCAACTTTCCCTTCTTGTCTTTTCTTTCTTACACAAAATTTGAAGATTTTGGTACCTGATAATTGATTTTAAATCATGTTTCCTGAAGAATAAACTATTTCTGTAGAAGCACCACAAAAGGTACTGTTTTCTGAAAATTTCACTGGGGAAAGTGCTCTTGTATTATTGATTTTACTTTTTTCCTTTCCCATCCTGACTTATATTTAGCCAGTTCAATGTTAACTGCATTCTATTCTCAAAGTTTTTGTCCCTTTTTCTTATTATTGCTCATGTCTTGCCAAACCTGCATCCTGGATTATTCCCACCATCTGCCTACTTTCTTCTGCTCGCATGCTGCTGAATGGCCCTAGAGGAAGTCACAATATTGTGCTATATCAACAACAAATTTATGTTCTCTAATCTGAATTTGGCTCTGAAATAAAGCTGTAATTTTCCTCCTCCTTAATTGATTCTCTCTCCTAATTGAGAGACATCATGGAGTAGACACATACTGTTGACCCTGACTGGTAACCTCCCTGGAGCAACTCCCTAAAACTCTTAAGTTATAGAGAAGGTACTGATCTGCATTGGCTCTCCATCAAGAATTTCTTATACCACTGAAATTACAGGTCTAGTAAAAAAAAAAATCATCATACTCCCAATAGCAGCTGTTCTAAACCTTCCCATCACAGGCCTCCCACACTACCTCCTTAACACATTCTTGAGAAAATAAAGGCCATTTGCCATGAACTTCTTCTAGCTACTTAAAATCTCTTTATATCATCTTCCCAAACTATCTTCTTTTCTTCCAGTCTCTGATGAAGGGATGACCCTTCTCACCAAGACCCACTCCTCTAATTATATTCCCGATATCATCTTCCATTTGAAGATCACCATCACAATCATGTGCTATCACTGAAAATTTTCAATCTTTCCTTAAACCAGCTCTTCCCCTGCTGTCCACAAACATACCCATTTCTTCCCCATCCTTTAAGAACATCCCCTTACTTAAGGCTATTATATCCTCAACCCATCATTCTATACCATCTCCACCTCCCTTTCACAGCCAAACTCCTAGGGGGAAAATATCTACCATCATTGCCCCCATTTCCTCTCCTATCACTTTTTTCAACCCCTTGGTTTCTACCTCATCACTCATCTGAAACAGCACTCTAAAAAGTTATTGATGATCTCTTAATTGACAAATCCTATGAACTTTTATGAAACCTAATGCTTCTTGAATTCTTTACAGCATTTAACGTTGCTGAACACCCATTCCTCCTGGATACTCTCTCTCTCTTCTGTATTTTTGTGACACTATTCTTTTGGTTCTCCTCCTATCTGACCAATATTTCTCAGTCTCCTTTCTTGGATCATCACTGACTCAATCAATAAGCACCTGCTTATGTGCCAGATGGTGTTGATATTAAGAAAAGTGAAACTGTTTGTACCCTCATGGAGTTTAAATTCCACTGGTGGATATAGTATGTATGCACATAATTATATATAAGTACATAAAAATAAATACAAGGTAAATATTTGGGTGGGGGTAGTAGCATCTTGGGGAAATCAGGAACATTCAGAGAGGGCTTCTGAAACAAGGTGTGAACAGAGCTAGGAATTGTAAAAGGTGGAGGTGAGGAAGGAGAATATTATAGGCATGGGGGACACAGAGTCTGTGCAAAGTGACAGAGAAAGGAGATGGAGCAAGAAGCCTAGTTTAGATAGACCATAGAGTATATGAAGAAGAGTAATACACAATTAGCCTGGAAAGGTAAATATGAGCCCAGGTTGGAAAGACCACTAAATGCAAAAGAAAGGAGTCTGTATCAGATCCTAGAGCTAAAGGGGGAATTCCTGGAGTTTACTGAGAAGGGTTATGATATGTTCACAACTGTGGTTTAGGTTTATCATTTTGGGAGCTATATAGAAGATGTATTAGATCAGAAAAAGACCACGGAAAAAGCAGTAGATTTGGAGTAAAAAGGCTTGGCCATTTATTACCTTGGAAAAATCACTTCAATTCTCCATATTCTCATCTATCAAATGTGAGGATTGGAATAAATGAATTCAGAGGTCCCTTCAAACTCTAAAGCTATGATCTGTGACCAATAGGGAACCAATTGCAATGGTCCAGCCAAAAGGTGATGAGAACTTGAACTAAGGTGATGGCAATGTGTGTGGAGAAAAAGATGGGAGAAATGCTATGATGGTCAAGTTGAGGAGACTAGGTAATTTAATGGATATATATAAGGGGTGAGAGAGAGTTAGGAGTTGAGGATGGCTCCAAGGTTGTGAACCTGAGCAACTAGAAGGATGAAGGTACCCTTGATACAAATAGGGAAGATGTGAAGCCTGGCGAGTTTTTGGGGAAAGACAATGAATTCTGTTTTGAACATGCTGAGTTTGAGATGCCTAGAGGATATTCAGTTTAAAACATCTAATACACAGTTAGTGATACTGGACACAAAAACTCAGGAAAGAGAGATTAAGTCTGGATATATAGATCTGGGAGTCAACTACGTAAAGATGATCACTGAACCCATGGGAGATGATGAGGTAACCAAGAGAAAACACGTGGAGAAAAGACATTGACAACAGGGCCTAACAATGAATCTATGGATATACTTAAAGTTATGGGATGAGATACGGATGATGTTCCAACAAAGGAGACTGTCTTGACCCCTGACAAACCCATTACTTTACTTATAATTCTATATCTTGTTTGTACTTAAATGAGTACTTGTTCTTTCCTTATATTTATACCTGTAAGCTCTTGAAGGGCAAGGAGAGTATTGTTTTTGCCTTTGTTTCCCCACTATGTAGCATAGTCCCTGGAAGACAGTGGGTACCTTAAATACTTGTTGATTGATTGGTGTCTTCTTGTTCCTGAATCCCCTCTATTTTGTAATACCCACAGCTAGTATAATCAGTATTCTAATTCCTAAGCAGGAAAACAAAAACTAGGAAAGATTTAGTTTACAGAGAAAGGTTCCACATAAACTTTCTATATGTATTTCAGAAAGGGCCCAAGGGTGAATTAATTCATACTCCAGTATCACTTCCTGTGTCTAACTTACCAGAATAGCATAATGACACTGATGGAAAGTGGCTACTTGGCTCTTGGTTATTTTCTATTAATAATGGAGGTAGCAATTGTCTCTTATGCCTGTATCAAAACACCTGTGCTCAATAATCAAATCTGAGCCTAAGTCCTTTAAAAATAGTCTGGAGTATGCTTTTTTCCTCATCTCTGACCAAATAAAAACAAAACCTAACAAATTTGTAGTTTTGCTAAATTCTAATGAACTGGGCTGAGTATATAACATATGCACACCCAACTATCTATAAAGGAATTATGAAAATTTAGCAGGACATGTTCTAACACAGAGAGACAAAAGAGCTGAAATGAAAGATTGAGAGATTTCCACCACTACTTTCATTCCTGATTTCATCTAATACAGCTGCTTTACTTTTAACACATCAATTTGCCCATCTTGAAAATGGAGATAATGAATACTTGCCACCTAACCTACCTAACAGGAATATTGCAGAAATCACCTGGATAACGCTATGCTAAATCATCTTAGAAGATAATATTTTGTGCTTGCTTAATAAAAGGCTTAGTATTTTATCAAATAATTAAAAAAATGTCATGCTCTCCATGCTTTTTGAAAGAGATTTAATAGGCATCCAGGGTGAGAGTTTTTCTTCATCAAGTACCATTATTCTGGAAGGAGCTTATTTCTAACTGACAAAATTATTTCAGAAAGAATGAGACGTCATCTCATGGACTCCAAAGGAAAACTGAAAAAATATGTTCATTCTCCCTAATGGTGAAAAGCAAACAATGATTAATTATCTACAAAAGTAAGAAGAACTGATTCACTTCCGCTTCCAGGAGCCAAGATGGCAGAGTATAAAGGTGGTCGCTCCCACCCTCCCCTATCTACCTCTGAAAATCCAGAAAATATCACCCCAGAAAAAACCCTGGAACAGCTGAACCAGAAGAAAGACAGGGTGCAGCAATGCAGTAGCTCAGTTAGCTAGAGGGATTAACGGGAAAGGCCCCTCTTACCCTGGGGGAAGGGGAGCAGTACGAAACAGGAGTCGCCCAGCCAGCTAGTGGAAAGACCCACTTTAGCACACCAGGAGGAGATTCTGGTGCCTCGGCATTCTACAGCAAACGGGTCTCCCAGTGCCTCAGCAAAAATAAGGGAAGCAGCACTGTAAAGGGCCCCAGGCGGATAAGCACCCGGCAGCATTCATCTGAAAGAATGCAACCAAGAGGTGCCAAAAACTTCCAGCCTTGCTGATTCCAGCCCAACAGCAGGTAAGCTGTCAGAACCCTACAGCCTCCAACTGCCAACCAGGAGGAGATCCCAAAGCCCAAGTGGTCAAGCAGGCAAACGCCAACAGCTGTACCTCCAAGTGCCTCAATGAGGGTGGGGTAACTGGTGGAAACCAGCTCAGAAAACCACCAGGTGCCTCGGCATTCTACAGCAAAGAAGTCTCCCAGTACCTCGACAGAAATAAGGGAGGCAGCACTGCAAGGGGCCCTAGGCAGATAAACACCTGGCAGCACTTATCTAAAAGGAGCTAAACAAAGCTAAAGGAAAAGAAAAGCAGGCAACTTAGATTTACCTGAAAGTCCCAGCCTTGCTGATTCCAGCCCAACACCAGATAAGCTGCCAGAAACCTACAGCCTCCAAATGCCAACATAAGAGGCCCCAGCTCCCAAAGCCAGTGACCAACACCTAGGCTCCCAACACAAGAAGCTTGGGTCAGTGCCCTCTGCTCTCCAGCAGGAGAGCTTAATCTTTTTAAATGCCAGGGAATAAAGAAACACTATGAGTAAAAAGAAACGTACGATAGATTCCTATTATGAGAAGAGTGAAGATCAAGACAGAAATTCTGAAGAGGACAACACTGTCATCAAACCCACATCTACAACATCAAAAGGGAATATAAACTGGTCTGAAGCCCAAAAAGCCTTCTTAGAAGAACTCAAGAAGGATTTTAAAAGTCAAATGAGAGAGGCAGAGGAGACCTTTAAAAGTACAATTGGACAATTGGAAAAAAAAGTACACTGAAGAAAACAAGTCCCTAAAACACACAATTGGCCAGTTGGAAAAAAAGTACAATGAAGAAAATAAATCCCTTAAAAATACAGTTGACCAATTGGAGAAGAAAGCACAAAATCTAACAGAAAAAAACAATATGTTAAAAATTAGAATTGAACAAATGGAAACTAATGACTCTATGAGAGAGCAAGAATCAGTCAAACAGTAACAAAAAAAATTTAAAAATAGATGAAAACATAAAATACCTCATGGGTAAAACAGCTGACCTGGAAAAATGATCCAGGAGAGACAATTTAAAAATTATAGGCCTACCTGAAAGTCATGATGAAAAAAGAGCCTGGACAATATCCTTCAGGAAATCATAAAGGAAAACTGCCCTGAAGTCCTAGAACCTGAAGGTAAAATAATTATAGAAAGAATCCATCACTCTCCGCCTGAAAGAGATCCCAAATTGAAAACGCCAAGGCATATAATAGTTAAATTCCAAAATTACCAGATTAAAGAGAAATTACTGCAAGCAGCCAGAAAGAAACAATTTAAATATCATGGAACCACAGTCAGGATTACACAGGACCTTGCAGCCTCTACATTAAAAGACCGTAGGGCATGGAACAGGATATTCTGTAAGGCAAAGGAGCTTGGAATGCAGCCAAGGATTAACTACCCAGCGAAAATGAGCATGATTTTTCAGGGAAGGAGATGGATATTCAACGAAATAGGGGACTTCCAAACATTCCTGATAAAAAGATCAGAGCTCAATAAAAAATTTGATCTTCAAGTACAAGATTCAAGAGAGATGTAAAAAGGTAAATGGGACAGAAAGATACAATATGTTGTTAATAAGGGCAAAATGTTTACATCCCTACAAGGGAAGATGACACTTGCAACTCTTGAGAACTGTATTGTTATTATACCATGTTAAAGGAGTATACACAAAGGGGGTGGATATAAGTTGACTTTGATGTAATGATAAAAAAAAATTTAATCAAGTGGGTTAAATGGATCCAAGTAAGTGGATTAGTCTGAGCTAAGAAAATGTACTGAGAAAGGAGGAGGCAGACAACGGTAAATTACATTACAGGAAAAGACACAAAAACCTATTAGAGCAGAGGTAAAGAAGGGAGGGGGATGAGCATTGTTTGAACCTTATTCTCATCAGATTTGGCTCAAGAAGGGAATAACATAATCAGTTAGGTACAGAAATATAACTTGCACTATAGGCAGTAGGAGGCAAGGGGAAAGAAAAGGGAGGGGGGATAGAAGGGAGAGAACAAGCAATCAGGCTAAAGGGGAAGAAAAGGAAAAGGGATAATAGAAGGGAGGTGGGACCAAAGGAGGCACTAAACAAAACACTAGTGAGGGGGGGAAAGGAGAAAGGAGAAAGAAAAGCATAAACAGGGGGGAAAAAAGGATGGAGAAAAAGACACAGATAGCAATCATAACTGTAAATGTGAATGGGATGAACTCTCCCATAAAATGGAAGCGTATAGCAGATTGGATTAAAAACCATAATCCTACAATATGTTTTTTACAGGAAACACATTTGAAAAAGAGTGACAGATACAGGGTAAAGGTAAAAGGCTGGAGCAAAATATATTATGCTTCAGCTGAAGTAAAAAAAGCAGGGGTAGCAATCCTGATCTCAGACAAAGCAAAAGCAAAAATAGATCTTATCAAAAGAGATAAGGAAGGAAACTACATCCTGCTAAAAGGCACCATAGACAATGAAGTAATATCATTACTAAACATATATGCACCAAATAGTATAGCATCCAGATTCTTAGAGGAGAAGTTCAGGGAGTTACAGGAAGAAATAGACTGCAAAACTATACTAGTGGGGGACCTCAACCTCCCCCTCTCTGAACTAGATAAATCTAACCACAAAATAAACAAGAAAGAAATTAAGGAGGTGAACAGAATGTTAGAAAAGTTAGGTATGATAGACCTGTGGAGAAAACTGAATGGGGATAGAAAGGAATATACTTTTTTTCTCAGCGGTATATGGCACATATGCAAAAATTGACCATGTACTAGGGCATAAAAACCTCACAATCCAATGCAGAAAGGCAGAAATAGTAAATGCATCCTTTTCAGATCATGATGCAATAAAAATTATATGTAATAAAGGGCCATGGAAAGATAGATTAAAAAATAATTGGAAACTAAATAATCTAATCCTAAAAAAATGATTGGGTCAAAGAACAAATCATAGAAACAATCAATAATTTCATTCAAGAGAACGACAATAATGGGACAACATACCAAAACTTATGGGATGCAGCAAAAGCAGTTCTTAGGGGAAGTTTTATATCTCTAAATGCTTACATAAATAAAATAGAAAAAGAGGAGATCAATGAATTGAGCATACAACTAAAGAAACTAGAAAAAGAACAAATTAAAAAGTCTCAATTAAACATCAAATTAGAAATATTGAAAACCAAAGGAAAAATTAATAAAATTGAAATTAAGAAAACTATTGAACTAATAAATAAAACTAAGAGCTGGTTTTATGAAAAAACCAATAAAATAGATAAACCTTTGGTTAATCTAATTAAAAAAAAAGAAAGAAGAAAACCAAATTACTAGCATCAAGAATGAAAAGGGTGAAACTACCACCAAGGAAGAGGAAATTAAAACAACAATTAGGAATCATTTTGCCCAACTATATGCCAACAAATTTGACAATCTTAGTGAAATGGATATATATTTACAAAAATATAAATTTCCCAGATTAACAAAAGAGGAAGTAAAATACTTAAATAACCCCATCTCAGAAAAAGAAATTGAACAAGTCATTGATGAACTCCCTAGGAAAAAATCTCCAGGGCCAGATGGATTTACATGCGAATTCTATCAAACATTTAAAGAACAATTAATTCCAATACTACATAAACTATTTGGTAAAATAGGTAAAGAAGGAATCTTACCAAATTCTTTTTATGATACAAATATGGTGCTGATACCTAAACCAGGAAGAGTCAAAACAGAGAAAGAAAATTATAGACCAATTTCTCTAATGAATATAGATGCAAAAATTTTAAACAAAATATTAGCAAATAGATTACAGCAACTTATCACACAAAGAATACACTATGACCAGGTAGAATCTATACCAGGAATGCAGGGCTGGTTCAATATAAGGAAAACTATTAGCATAATCCATCATATCAACACCAAAACTAACAGAAACCACATGATCATCTCAATAGATGCAGACAAAGCTTCTGACAAAATACAACACCCATTCCTATTAAAAACACTAGAGAGCATAGGTATAAATGGAGTCTTCCTTGAAATAATAAACAGCATCTATCTAAAACCTTCAGCAAGCATAATATGTAATGGGGACAAGCTAGAAGCATTTCCAACAAGATCGGGGATGAAACAAGGATGTCCATTATCACCACTGTTATTCAACATCGTACTGGAAACACTAGCTTTAGCAATAAGAGAAGAAAAAGACATTGAAGGCATTAGAATAGGCAAAGAAGAAACAAACCTATCACTCTTTGCAGATGACATGATGTGATACTTACAGAATCCCAGAGAATCAAGTAAAAAACTACTTCAAATAATTAACAACTTTAGCAAAATTGCAGGCTATAAAATAAACCCACATAAATCATCGGCATTTCTATATATTACCAACAAAGCCCAACAGCAAGAGATAGAAAGAGAAATTCCATTTAAACTTACTGTAGACATTATAAAATATTTAGGAGTCTACCTCCTGAAACAAACCCAGGAACTCTATGAACACAATTACAAAACATTTTTCACGCAAATAAAATCAGATCTAAATAATTGGAAAAACATCAGTTGCTCATGGGTAGGTCAAGCTAACATAATAAAAATGACAGTTCTACCTAAGCTAATTTACTTATTCAGTGCCATACCAATCAAACTACCAAAAAATTATTTTACAGAGTTAGAAAAAATAATAAGAAGATTCATTTGGAAGAACAAAAGGTCCAGAATATCAAGAGAACTACTGAAAAGAAATGCAGGGAAAGGTGGACTAGCCATTCCAGATCTTAAATTGTATTGTAAAGCAGCAATCATCAAAACTGCTTGGTACTGGCTAAGAAATAGAGTGGTGGATCAGTGGAATAAGTTAAGTATGCAAGACACTGTAGTCAATGACTATAGTAATCTATTATTTGATAAACCCAAAGACTCCAGCTTCTGGGATAAGAACCCACTCTTTGAAAAAAACTGCTGGGAAAACTGGAAAAGAGTATGGCAGAAACTAGGCATAGACCAAAATCTCACACCATATACCAAAATAAAGTCAAAATGGGTACGTGATTTAGATATAAAGGCTGATACTATAAGCAAACTGAGAGAGCAAGGAATAGTTTACCTGTCAGATCTATGGAGAACAGAAGAATTCATGACCAAACAGGAGATAGAGAATATTACAAAAAGCAAAACAGATAATTTTGATTACATTAAATTGAAAAGTTTTTGCACAAAGTCAATGCAACTAAGATTAGAAGGAAGGTAGAAGATTGGGAAAGAATTTTTACAACCAGTCTCTCTGATAAGAGCCTCATTTCTAAAATATATAGAGAATTAAGTCAAATTTATAAGAATACAAGTCATTCCTCAATTGATAAGTGGTCAAAGGATATGAACAGACAGTTCTCAGATGAAGAAATTAAAGCCATGTATAGTCATATGAAAAAATGCTCTAAATCACTATTGATTAGAGAAATGCAAATCAAAACAATTCTGAGGTACCACATCACACCTATCAGAATGGCCAACATGACAAAACAGGAAAATGATAAATGTTGGAGAAGATGGGGGAAAAGTGGAACACTAATGCATTGTTCGTGGAGTTGTGAAATGATCCAACCATTTTGGAGAGCAATTTGGAACTATGCCCAAAGGGCTATAAAAATGTGCATACCCTTTGACCCAGCAAGAGTACTTCTAGGGCTATATCCCAAAGAGATCACACAAATGGGAAAAGGACCTACATGTACAAAAATATTCATAGCAGCTCTTTTTGTGGTGGCAAAGAATTGGAAATTGAGAGGATGCCCATCAATTGGGGAATGGCTGAGCAAGCTGTGGTATATGAATGTGATGGAATACTACTGTGCTATAAGAAATGATGAACAGGCTGACTTCAGAAAAACCTGGAAAGACTTGTACGGTATGATGCTGAGTGAAGTGAGCAGAACCAAGAGAACGTTGTACACAACAACAGCCACGTTGTGTGATGACTGATATTGATAAACTTAACCCTTCCTGGCAATACAAGGATCTGACATCTCCAGAGGCCTTGTGATGGAAAATGCTATCCACACCCAAAGAACAGTTTCTGCCATACTCTTTTCCAGTTTTCCCAGCAGTTTTTTTCAAAGAGTGGGTTCTTATCCCAGAAGCTGGAGTCTTTGGGTTTATCAAATAATAGATTACTATAGTCATTGACTACAGTGTCTTGCATACTTAACCTATTCCACTGATCCACCACTCTATTTCTTAGCCAGTACCAAGCAGTTTTGATGATTGCTGCTTTACAATACATGGAAGCCGAATTGTTATTTTTTTTCTCTTCCATTGAGTTTTGTTTCCTCTTTCTGATGGTTCCTCCTGTTGATTTTAATTTCTACTTACATCACTAATGTGAAAATATGTTTAATATTAATGTAAATGTATAGCCTATATCAGATTGTGCGCTGTCTTGAAGGGGGAGAAAAATTTTAAACTCAAAAGCATATGGAAGTGATTATTGATAAATCAAAAAAATTAATAAAGAAAAATAAAATTAAAGAAAAAAAGTAAGAAGAATTGTGTTGTCAGTCAGTGAGGCTGCCAATAAAAGGAAATACTTGGAGTTAGCAAAGCCATAGAAAAATATGACTAACCGCAGGTGGTAGCTAGTGACAAATTGGGTAACAAAATGGAATATAAAAACTGGATAAATGTTATATAATACATGTCAACAAAGATCGTCCAAGTTTTTCCCATATGCTGAAAGTTTGTGAATTTGGAAAATTCTCTCTAGTTTGGAAAAAAAAAAAAGAAAAGAAGAGGATAAGGTGTTCTAAGCAGCTGGTAGATGAATCCAAAATGTCAAATAGGCAATTTGGAGATATTTTAGAAGTGAAATAGAAAATATCCAAATAATATAAATAAAATATAGAACAAAAGTAGCCTTTCATTGAATCCATAAGATTGAACTTATTCTCCTTTATTTGAGAAAGGGTGAAATGGTAAGTACAGAAAATCATCAAAAAGTACAAAAAAAGATAGAGGAAACCAAGGTAGGTCTTAGCTATGCTAAATCATCTCAAAAGCACACTTGGACTCACAGGTAAAGGAATTAGACAGATCATGGCTGAATTACATCCGACATCCTTATATAACATAGGTTGGAGGAATAAGCCTGTTGGATAGAACTAGCCATGCAATATCATCCTTTATGGTGACTGTCTTCCTTTTTCTTTTTTTTACTACTTGTATCCCCAGTCTTTTCAGAGTGCTTGGACTTAGTAATCATTTAATACATGCTTTTTCATTCATTGTTTTCATTCATCTGTTTGCCTCAGTCTCCTCAACTATAAAATGGGGGTAATAATAGTACCTACCTTCCCAGAGCTGTTGTAAAGATCAAATGAGATGATAATTATAAAGCAATTACCATAAAGCCCAGCACACAGTAAGCACTATATAAACATCAGTTATTATTATTGTCATTAATTAATAGCAGAGATATTGATGAGGGAGGTGGGGTCTCTCAAATGATAAGAGAAAAGAAGGAATGACAGAAGGAATCACAATCAGAATAGCTTTGAAAGTTACCTGTTGAATTTATTGAATATTTTAAAAGATAAGGAAGCTCTGTATAATAAGAGATTTGTGGTTTCATAAAAAAAAAATGAGCTCCACTGTATTCAAGTATCTGTCAGTCAGTCAGTAAGCATTTATTAAACACCTACAATGTTGGTTGGTTGGTTGGTTAAAGAAGCCAGGCACTATGATAAGCACTGAGGGATACAAAGAAAGACAAAAGCAGTTTGTGCCCTCATAGGAGTTTACATTTCACAGGGGGGACAACTTGCAAATAATTAGGTCCATACAAGATACATGCAGACATGCAGAGTAGATGGAAAGTAACCTCAGAAAGGAAGGAGCTGGTAGAGGAGGGGACCAGGAAGGACTTCCTGCAGATGCTGTGATTTGAATTTCATCTTGAAGGAAGCCAGGGAAACTAAAAGGTAAAGAGAGGCAAAGAGGTCATGGGGGCCAGCCAGGGCAAGGGCACAGACAGGAGACGGATGGAGCACTGTATCTGAGGAGCACAAGCTGTGATTGTGTGTTTCTACACAGATACACAGCAAGCCTGCTATGTTTTTTAAAATGGCTTCTTGAATCATTGTGACCAAAAAATTTACCCCCAGGATGGATTGACCCAGCTTTAACAAATGCCTAGTGAATATGATTTTCATGAATTAAGCAGGCCAGAGGAAAAGAAAAAAGGTCAGGGACAAGGCTAGGACTTCAGGGGGGCCCAGAACAATAGCGACTGCTGAGAGGGACCCAGGAGCTGACCCAAAGGTCAGTGCAGGAATATGTGGGACCCTGACAGAAAAGTGGCTTCTTTAACCAAAGATCCAAAAACTATGTTAAGACCTTCTGGGACCAGGGTTACTGAAAAGTGAACGTACAGGCAGCCTGGAGTGAGGACATATGTGGGTTCACATCTGTAGAATAGACAAGGTAGTAGGATCTCTGAAGGAACTGAAGTAGCACCAATCCTAGATGTGGTACCAAGTACCTTTATTTAATATCTAGACCAATTAAGAAGTTTACGTGCCCTATAAAATTCTTCCTTGCTTGGAATTTAATCTGTCTATAGAAATATGCTACCAACGTCCTAAGATAGCCCCCCAAAGACATGTTATGAGGTGAAACTATATTATAGGGGGCAGTTACCATTACATGAAGTAATTGGGGGTTTGAAGGGGCATTATAATAGGTTTGGTTTCTATTAAGAGGCAGTGTGGTACTGTGGATAGAGAGTTGAACTCAAAGCCAGGAAGACCTGAATTCAAATCCTTCCATGGACACTTCCTGACTGTGTGATCTTGAGCTAATAACTTAACCTCTCTGTGCTCCAGGAGATTCTTTAAGACTTCAAGTTGCAGAGAAAGTACTGATCTACATTGGTAGAGGGAGTTTCTTCATTGGGGAATTCTCTGCCTTGTTAATGAAATCATAGGTGCTGTCCCTGTTCTAATCCATCCCTTAATTATATGATATACCTTGATATAGATGGATCTTTTCCTCCAGTAGAACTGGAGGTCCTCTTCCTCCTCCTCATCCCCACCCATTGCTCCCCTCATCTTCATTATACCTATACTCATGTTCATTCTTGTCCTCTCCACCAACGCTTAGCTCATGTTCCTTCCCAGAGAAAACCCAACTCCTGTAGGACACCTTCCCCAAATAAGCCCAACCTGTGAGCATCATTCCACTCTGCACTATACCACCTAACACTTGATTAGGTCTTACTTCATATTGTTTCCATATTGCTTTGACAACATATTACAACTCCCTTCTCTCCTCCCAACTCCCTTAAAACACTGTAACATTACTATACTGGGCATATAGTAAGTATATAGGAAATACTCCTTCATTGAGTGATTATTATGGCTAATAATTCTAATAAATACTATAGCAATGAAAGGTTTATAAAATGCTTTTTTTTCAACAACCTTGTGTCAAAGGCAGTGCAAAAAGTATTATCCATATATTCCAGATGAAGAAAATAATAATAGTGATAAAAATAATAACTGAGGCAGCTAAGTGGTACACAATGGATAAAGCGCTAGGTCTGGGGTCAGGAAGACCTCAGTTTAAATCTAGGCTCAGACACTTACTAGCTGTGTGACTTCTTTTTGCCTCAATTTCTTCTAAGAAATGGGATAATAATTGCACCCACTTCCCAACGTGGTTGTGAGGATCAAATGAGATAATAATTGTAAGATGCTTACCACAGTGCCAGGCACACAGTAAGTGCTATATGCAAGCTATTATTATTATTAAAGAACTAGCAATTACATAGAACTTTTAGGTTCGCAAACCACTTTTACAAATGTTATTTCATTTTATCCCCAAAACAGCCCTGGAAAGTAGATATTAATATTAAGCACATTTTAGAGATGAGGAAACAAGTGACTTGCCCAAAGTCATACAGTTATCTGAGGCTGGATCTGAATTCTGGTCCTTCTGACTCCAGGTCTTGTGTGCTATCTACTGCGCCACCTAGCTGCCTCTCTAGGGTTTACTATCTACATATAGGTATATTCTCACTCATGGGGTGAAAAATACAGATAAATTAAAATGTGAGTTAGGTAAGCTGCTGATATAAACCTAACAAAGTTATATGTGAAATCGATGAAAAATATTTAAGGGATGGAAACTATGTCTAAGAGGAACGTTGGCAGGAAGCTTTCATGACAACTTTCCTCAATGTTTCTTATACACCTTAAGAAACTTCTAAGTCATACAACTTCACACAACGTTTCTCCTCTGGAATATGTAATATAGTTATGCCAAAGGGCAAAGTTAAATAATTAGCTTTTCTTCCCCTATTATCAGCTAATGTGTATGTGGTCAATACATGAGGCCCTCTCTTAGAAGGCAGGGAAAGATACATTTATAAAGAATTATGTGAACCTTGCCGGCAGCTATCTCAGGGGAAAGCATATGTCAGATATTATACTTGCTTTGTAAGTGTCTCTTCAGCATGAAATATTTTAAAGCTCTTCTCAGCATGAGTTTCACTTGAGCAATGAATATAGAATGAAAAGGGAAAGGATAATAGGGCATAAACAATAAAATCAATGGAGAGCTACTTTAGACCATACAATAAGCAGCAGTAAGCTGTTAGATCCTGCTGGGTCTGCCAGAATATACTTCAGAGAGAAGTTAAAAAGGAGACACAGAAGTTTGAAAAAAAAAAAAAAAGACCTGGACAAGCACTAGCGAATAGGGGCGGGGGAGTCATGGTGCTTCCTCTGAGATGCCTATTAGTCAAGTCTTTTGTGGAGAGAAGAGCTTGCTGAGAGTTTCAAAGCAACACCAGCTGGAACACTGGCAAATACTAAACAACGCAGGAGAGAGAACGTAAGCACAGTTTTGACCTATAATGAGTAGGTAACCTCCTGGTTATGTAGCTGAGGGCTTGCTTCCCTACTCCCCCACACCATCAATTCGCCATAATCCCCACCAGCAGTCATTCTTTGGCCTTGGGATTTTGAAGGTGTCAATTAAAATACAAATATGACTGCCAGAGAGAAAAAGAGGACAGAGAAGTCATATGGCATAGCAGATAGAGAGGTGGCCTTTAAGACAGGAAGACCTGGATTCAGATCCTGACTTGGACGTAGACATTGTCTTTCTGAACAGTGCTAAGGGCAATACTCTAAGAGAGAGTTTCCTCATCTAACAGAGAAAGGATGGGATCATCAAGAATACTGGAAAATATTGCAAGTAACTTCAGCTTTGGGGCCTTAGGGAAGGAAGGAAGAGGTCAGGGGGCAGCTTCTTGGTGAAGTGATTAGAGTGCTAGGCCTGGAGTTAAGAAGACTCATCTTCATGAGTTCAAATCTGGCCTTAGACATTTATTAGTTGTGTGACCCCAGGCAAGTCACTTAACCCTATTTGCCTCAGTTTCCTCATCTGTAAAATTAGCTGGAAAAGGAAATGGCAAACAATTCCAGTATCTTTGCCAAGAAAATCCCAAATGGGATCATGAGTAGTCAGACAGGACTGAAAAGCAACAGAAAGAGGGTCAGACAGAGAGGAACTCTAGCTATTAGAAGGTCGAAATACAGAAACTAGATTGTTTTATGAGGATATGTCTAAAACCTATCCCAATACCCTGTCCCCTAGAAAGGGTAAATCATTAAACCTTTATCAGCCACTGAATCTATGTGAATTAGTTTGTTGGATAAGCTGGGAGAAGAGGGTCCTGAAGGGATGAAATTCAGAAAGTAATTCTTATTAGACTTAGTATTCAAGGAAGGAAATCAAACAAGGCACACTTTGATTTCTTGACATTTTTGCTCTGATTTTGTCCTGGCAACAAGGGTGGATGAGGAAAAGGCTAGAGAGAACACCAGGATTGAGGAGTGGGCAAAAGACATCTTTAATAATTAAGAAGTAAATATTCTCTCTAATGTTTTTAAGCTGTGAGTAGGTGGTCATGCTAGATGATCTATGAAAACTGAGCATGCATTTATATGGCTAAAATAAAACTAAAAAGAAAATTTAAGCTGACATGTATTTAATGATATGCACAATCATGCTACATAGCAATCAGACATAAAAATAGGCAGTTTTGTTTTAATTATTACAATTAGTGTTACTTTTAAACAGCCAACGTGGAGTTTCAGTTTTTCTCTTTTTACTTTGCTGTTCCTCTACTCATTAACAGTATCAATGTTGGCTGCTTCCTCTAATATTCCAAACCTTAACTGTCATTATACAAAAGACCTGGGTTTTGACCTAGCCTTTCAACTGGACTTTCTTTTCTCCTGACTCTCCCACTTCAGGCCCCACAGCTGAAAATACTTGAAAAGGCTCCTCTGCTTCCATAATCCCATCTGTCCTTGCTCAAAAAGAGAGAATCCTAAAGTAGCACTCCACCTATTCCCTGGTCCCTGTCCCGCTCTGCTTTTCCTAGGTTTTGTCAAGTGATTCTTTAGATTATTTATCAACCTGGAGAAAAAGGAAGTCTCCACATAAAAATTCCTTTAACGAGTCTTTCATTCTATAACAGGGGATGAAAGGCTTAAAAAGTGACATAATTGGGAGAGTTAACACAGTCATGGGAAAGAGGTTCCAGTAAAAACACAAATGACACTACCAGATTCTTTCCAGTTTTGATAGAGGGAGGGGATTAGAAAGCATGAAGGTACCAAATATCTCATACTATGGGGTATGAGGAAAGTAAACCAAAAGAGGGAACCTGGAGATACTAGAACAAACTTCACTGATCTCATAATTTTGCCTAGGGCTTTCCCTGTTTGTTCTCATTTGTGGACAAAAGTATTTTATGTCCTGTATGGCCACCCAAGGCACTTAAGAAGACAGAAGCATGGGATAGGAGAAAAAGCACTGGATTTAGCCTCAGAACCACCACACTTTTATTTATTTATTATCTGTGTGGCCTCCAGAAAGTCACTGCAAATGATCAGGGCTTCGCTTCAGAAGCTTTCTCCTTCACAAGGTAGTTGTACTTTACAAATGCCCCCTAAGTTTAAGCTATTGCTACTATTATTTCAGACACACCTGAAATAACCAAGTAACAAAAGTTTAATGGAAGAGAAGAATGTAAGCTCCATAAGAATAAGAATAACAACAATAATAGCTACCAGTTATAAAGTGAGCACTTTAAAATTTACAAAGTGCTTTTTTCATCATCAATCATCATCATCATCACATTTATAAAGGGCTTACCATGCAATGTCCTAAGCACTTTATAATTATTATCTAATTTGATCCTCACAATAACCCTGTGAGATAGGTATTGTTATTATCCCCATTTTACATATAAGGAAACTGAGGCATAGAGAGATTAAGTGACTTGCCCAAGATCACACAGGAGGCCAAATTTGAACTCAGGTCTTTCTGACTCCAGGCCCAGCACCCTATCCACTGAGCCATCCAGCTACCTTAAAGACAGGGAGTGATTCTGGGAGGTCAAGGGGGCATCCATCAGTGCCTAATAATAGTAGGTCCTTAATAAATGCCTTCTGAATTACATTAAATTGAATCAGGGGAAGCAAAAGCGGGTGGGCTTTTCAAAGAAGTTTGTTTTCTACACTTGTCTGCATTTACTTTTGCCTAAAACAAATACTAATTTCTATATGTGCCAAAAATTTTAATTAGCTTTTCCCCATAGACTCTTTGGTTTGTCTTGAAAAAAGTAGTATCCTTAATCAAAATATCATCTCTCAATGGGATTCTTTCCTAGGTTTTAAAACATATATATATGAATATTTATGCATCTGTATATAAGGAGGACCACAACCTAGGTAGGCAAAACTGCAGGAATGCAAAGCAAAGGTCTGTTGACCCCTATAACACAGCTAACTGCCTCTTTAAGGTTGGTTCAAGTTATAGGGCAATTTGCATAACCCTGGCATATTTATGTGACCCTGGCTAGGAGCCAGATAGGAGTTGAAAGGAATTTCCTTATCCCAATCTAAATATCAAAAGATCCCTCAGGAATACTTGGAGGAGTTGAGAGTTGGGGAGAGAAGGGAGAGATAAAGTGTGCAGGGAAAAAAAATAAGATCATGATCTAAGGGATTCTTTTCCAAGCTCTGGAGAATGACTATAGGCTTACTAATAAAAGAGATGAAACTTGTTGATTAGTCTTATGCTAATGTTTTAGGCTGGCAGTCTCACAAAAGAACAATAACATTCCCTTAAAGGAAGAAAGCACGTAACCAAAGCCAGATCAGGGCAAGGGTTTCAGCCCCCCTCCCCCATGCAGAAGCAGCCTAGAAGTAAATGACAGCAGCAACAGTTCTAAAAAAAAAAAAAAACCACAAGTGGTGACTTTGGAGGCAGAGAGACTTAGCAGCTATGGAGATGGAGCAGAGGCACAGCCAGGTATTGGCAGATGGAGAGGTGTTCCAGCCAAGAAAAATTCTAAATCACGACTTGTCCAGGGGCCGTTCCCTTGCCCTTGTACCATGGGCATCTGCAGGAGACTGCACCCCTTTATGTACAGGGTGAGGGATTTCCCTTGTTATTTGCTATTCTGTCCCAATTAAGCTTCACCATCTGATTTACAGTCCCTGCTCTATTAGTAAAGGATGCACTGTACGGGGGCTCAAGTTGTATGTGTATAACTATGATGACCCAAAACACTACACTAAACCTGAAATGCACTGAGCAAGGGTTGTTCTGGTTCCATGCTACATACACATGGACATGTACACACACACTAACTGATACTCTTTTGACTTTCATTTCTGGCCACTTTCTGATTCTTCCCAAGGTGGCCCTCTCAGGAGCTGGGACAGTTGTACTGAACTCAAGGCAGACCATAAGATCCATGATGAATTTAGGCCCATTTCCCACTGAAAATAATGCTCCTCAAATATACTTTCTATGATGCTATTTATTGGATCTTTCAAAAAACACCTATGGTATAGTTAGCATAGAGGCAGCTGGTGGCTGCTGATAGAGCACTGGGCCTGGAGTCAGGAAGAGCTGTGTTCAAATCCAGCCTCAGACACTTCCTAGCTGTGTGACCCTGGGCAAGTCACTTAACCTCTGATTGCCTGATAAAAGGATCCACTGGATCCACTGGAGAAGGAAATGGTAAACCACTGAATATCTTTGCCAAGAAAACCCCATAGACAACTATGGTCCACAGGATCATGAACAACAAAATAATTAGCATAAATTCATACAAAAATGATTCCTGAACACTAGGACAACAAATGTCCAGCTAGGTTTGCCATTAAAAGGTTTATGTTCCCAGTTTTTAAAAAAAGTGTTCTTATGGGCTGACCTCCAAAATGAATAGTCAATAATAACTTGACATTAATATAGTTTTAAGGTTTTGTAAAGCACCTTACATACACTATTTCATTTGACAGTTATAAAAACCCTGTGAGATAGATACTATAGGTATCATTGTCCCCATTTTACATATGAGGCAACTGAGACTTAAAGTCTAAGTGACTTTGCCCAAGGTCAGAGTTCTAGTAAAAGTCAGAGTTCTGCCCCAAACTCAAATATGGGAATGAAAAGAATCAGAAGGGGCTAAGATTTTCCTGCAAATTCTGACTGAACTCCCATGAAATAAGTATGGACCCACCAGACCCTACCACAGAATTCAAGGGTTGATCCTTTCATTATATCCCAGAAGTCACAGCAGGATGAGACATCAGGTTCTCATACTTTTGTTTCTAGAGTACAATGTAACAAACTGAGCGCTACAGAAGTGACAATAGGTTTGTTGAAAAAGGGTAGAGAAGTGGCTTCTGTGTGTTGGGGAGAGTAGAAAGGGGCCTTTGCTAAATCTGCCAATGAGCGTGCTGGAGGACAGATAAGAGTTTAAAATTAAAATGCCTGGTCCTGTCCACTTTGCACAAATCCTGATTGCAGAGTTCAGCCCACACAACCTTGGACCAGAAAGCTGGGTCAGCTGTTCTTGCTGTCAGGACAACTACAGCCACCTCACAGCGAGAGTGAGAAAGGTCTCCGGCCACCTCTCAGCACTTCCAGCCAAAGACACAGGCTCTCAGATAACTGCCTATCTGTCCCACATCTAATTCTACTGAAGGAAATGAAAACTCAGAGAAGAAAGGAAAAGAGAGGAGAGGCAATCCTTATCTGATCAAAGAAGCTAGGGCAATCTAGAAAAAGAAAATGTGGAATCCTGTTGGTTAGAACTAAACAGGAGGTGAGCAGAAGCCTAAACTCTGGTTTCTGCTGGGAGCCATCCAAGACAAAATGCCCCATTGAAACTAACATCTGTTATTACTAAACTTATTTTTGAATCAATGTTTTTTCTAAAGATTTTTTTTCTTTTGGTTGCAAAGCATTACTGTCTTGCCAGTCCCTCATAACCTATTCTTTCACATGCTTTAGCCACCACATAAAGTGACTATTAGAACCTCAAACAAGGATCATTGGTCAGGAAGTGGCCTCTAACTATTTCCTGAACAGAGGCACTTGGAAAATGTCAAAAGGCATTTTATACCAAACCCCCACACTGTAAGCCTTTAAAAAGAAAAAAATCACATCACAAAGAAGATGAGTAACCCAGTTCAATTTAATTTCAAAAGGAAACAGCAGATTTAATCAGATGACTTGGAGATATCCTTTGGGGAAGGAAAGGAGGGAAAGGGAAAAAAAATATTAAAAAGTTAAAAAGGTTTTTTTTTGGTTTATTGGTTTGTTTTTTTTTTTTTTACCTTAACACCTGCATCTCTTCTGTGGAGTTCTGCACCTCATCTCGAAGTCTGCGCCAGCGGAGCAAAGCCTTCAACTCTTGTTGCTCCTTAGCTTCATCACGTGATAGCTGCTTATTATAAAAAAAAATAAAAATAAAAAACAAACAGTAATTTTTTGTTGTTCCTATCCTCTCCCCACCTTGGTCAATAATTTTTTGAGGGAATATCTTGTTTTGTTTCAAACCAGTGCAAGAAAACTAAGGATGACAAAGGCAGCATCTCCCTGTTTTCCTACTCTGTAAATTGGAAAGGTAAAGTAGCATAAGGCAGGCCTGAAGGGAGCCTCTTAGCACCTTAAATCCAGAGGCAGCTATAAACCCCTGTGCCTGAGGACTAAAATTGGAATGCTTTATTACCCCCTGAGGAATAGGCAGTAAGTGAGATGAATATGTGGCACAGGTACCTGACATCCACTCCTTGACTCTCCATGGCTCCATTACCCACACCGAGATGCCATCTGGAGGCTGATGCCATCATCCCTTTCTTTGCTTTGTCTTCCTGCCCAATATGGGTGGGGAATGGCCCTTCCATTCCCTTTCTGCTTTCCCAAACCTCATTTTGTGAAGAACTCTTTACAACGCAACTGGCTAATGAAACCCAGACTATTTTGTTTGCATACAAACCAGAGAACTTTTACTGCCTGAATTCATTATGGGAAAAGACTGGCTGCTCTCTCACCCTGCTCCACTACTTCAACCTCGGCAGCAGTCACTATGATGCACTATGCCACACACTTAAAATCTTGCTAATGGATGATAACAGAATTGTCTATTGGTAAGGAAAAATTCCTAACATTTAGAGGCAAATATTTTTGTATTGTTTTGTAAATCTATGGAAATAAAAGCTCCTACCCCCAAGAATGGGCATTTGTTATCCATTAGCTTTGACATAATGTTATCTGATCTCTACCCTGCTTCTGCCAAATCTGGCACTTTTATTCAAGTATAGGACTGAGAGAAGATGGTAAAAGGGTAGTAGAATTAAAAGAAATTAATAAGGAATAAGAAGGAGAGGGAGGGAGGGAGGGAGAGGGAGAGAGAGAGAGAGAGAAATGGAGAACACATTTCCCCTCCTAAGAGGGGCATGAATCCATGCCCCTCTTAAAAGAAGTTTCAAAACTGCATTCAGTTGTCTGTCAGTAAGAACCAATATAGGTGATTAAGTTCCCTTTGAGTAGGGATTATTTAGTTTATTGTATTGCATTTGCATCCCCAGCACCTAGAACAGGTATCTGGTACATAGTAAGTGCTTAATAAATGCCTGTTGATTGACTCACATCAATAGGCAAGAGATTAGTTAGTTAGGCAGTGCCACCATCTTTTGACTGGAAGGTCGTCTCAATGGAGTTACAGTTTTCTCCCAGAGGGGCATAAAGATTCAAACAATAAGATTCAAACAATATAGAAGGGTCATTTTTTTTTATGTCAGAAGTTTTCATCCTATTTTACAGGAAATAAACACTGACGTTGGAAATCTACTCATCTCATTCTGGGTCAGAGGAGAAGCTAGTCAAGAGTTCTGATTAAGGGAGAAAGAAGCCAACTACACAGAGAGAGAGAGTAGAACATTTTTTGCAAATACCCCTTGGGCCAAGGCTGTCCTTAAGTTCTGGTACCAAAGAGTCAGGTAGTTGTAGACAGTCCTATCCCATCTGAAGTGAGATCCAGTTGTGATGCAGTGAGTAGATCATGTTATATGTTATGTGGTGAACCACAGGGACTATTCACCACAACTTGTTGTTTGTCTCTTTCACCTGCTCCACAGAGTCACTTGTGTGGAGCTCAGAGTGGGATTGTGGTAGTTTTTAGGAAACATACAGAGCACCTTGGTGTGGTAGAGCAGAAAGTGCTAGATCTAGAGTCTGAAGACCTGGGTTCATAATTCTGGCTCTGCCACTTACTCCCTGCTTGACCTTGAGTAGGTCGCTACCTCCTGGAGCCTCAGTTTCCACATTTGTAAACCGCAGGGGTTGGACTCAATGATCTCCTGTAGCTCTAAATTTAATCCAAGTGGCCCCATAAAGGATCTCTTAAGCACTTGGGAGATAGTTCTTCACTTGCCCCCCACACAGGGTCTCCAGCCCTTTTTCCTATCTGGTTTGGGGTAAATGGTTCCCTTTTACCTCTTCTCTAGTGTCAAGCCATATGTCTCTTCACATTTTTCTCCTGTAGTTTTTTCAAGCCTGGCAGTGAAATCACATTCCTTGCTGGTACTTCCCATTCTCAAGATGGCTTGCCAGGTAAATATTCTCTGATAAACCCCAAGAAGACTTCCAAAAACTAGAAGTGGGAGTCCTCTGCTGGCATTCCTGACCTCCCATAAAAGTTCACCTCCCCAGGTTTTGGAAGCCATCAGATCTAACCAACACCTGAAAAAGAATCCCTACCTCAATCCTTCTGAATAGCTGACAACCAACTGTTACCTAAAGATCTCCAGTGAGGGAGAAATCACTACCTTCCAAGGCAGTTAGAAGTTTTCTCCTATGGCTCCCAGGTCTGCCATCAGGGATCAGGAAGAACAACTCTAATCCTTCTTTCCCCATGATAGCCATTCGAATACTTGAAGAATATCATATTTCCTCCTACCTCTGAAGTCTTCTCTTTTCCAATCTAAATGGAACATAGCATCATCTTTCAGTCTTTCACCATCCCATTTGCCCTCCTCTGGTTACTATTCATTTCATCAGTGTTTTTCTTAAAATCTGAAGCTCAGGGGCAGCTAGGTGGCACAGTGGATAGAGCACAGGCCATGGAGTCAGGAGGACCTGAGTTCAAATCTGGCCTCAGACACTTAACACTTACTAGCTGTGTCACCCTGGGCAAGTCACTTAACCCTGTTGCCTAGCCAAAAAAAAAATCTGAAGCCCAATAATTAACACATATTCCAGATGTGATCTGACCAGGCAGAGTACAGGAGGACCATCAGGCACTTTCTTATTTATGGCAGGCTAAGATAGAATTGGCTTTCTTGGCTGCCTGTTGATTCATGCTGGGTCTCTAGTCCAATACTCCCCTCCTGCCCCCAGATCTTTTTCAGAGGAATTGTTGTCTAGCCATACCTTCCATGTCTTGTTCTTGGGGACCAGATTTAAAAAACAAAAAATAAAACAAAAAAACCTCATATGTAAAACATTACATTTATTCTCATCTTCACAGGTCTGGCCAAATGTTCTAGCCTGATAGGATCATTCAGAATCCTGACTGTCATCCAACATGTTAGCCATCCCTTTCTACTTTGTGTCACCTGCAAATTTGATAAGCATATCACTTATATCTTCATTCAAATAATTTATAAACATTCAGAAAACATTCCTTCAATAGCACAGGGCCAAGCATAGATCTCTGAGGAATACCCCTGGAGACCTCCTTCCAAGATCACATCCAAACATTAATGACTAATAGTCATTCAACCAGTTCTTAATCCCACCTAATTGTATTGCTATTCAGCTCACAGTGCTCCATTTTCCCACAAGCTTGAGAGACTTTGCCAAATTCCTTGCTAAAACTGAATTAAGCTATGTCTGTAGCATGCTCTTCATCTACTAGTCTAGTAATCCTGTCAAAAAAGAAATTATCTTTTAACGTACAGCTAGGGCCTGATTAGTGCAAGTAACAAATCCCCTGAGTGGCTGCATTATTTGCATTTGCCTTGCATATTCCCATGGG
Source organism: Vombatus ursinus (assembly GCF_900497805.2). Classification (NCBI taxonomy): domain Eukaryota; kingdom Metazoa; phylum Chordata; class Mammalia; order Diprotodontia; family Vombatidae; genus Vombatus; species Vombatus ursinus. The sequence continues at coordinate 18,900,496 of NW_020954585.1, forward strand.
GCTGGAACCAATGACCATATTTTACAGAATTATAACTTCAAATAGCACGAATTCAAATACATGCTACCTCCTTAAAGGATTCATTACTCATACTAATTGGGGCCTAGCTAGTCTTACTATGTGTGACTACTACGTAATTTTCCAAATGTCCATGAAGCATCCCCTTAATAAAAGATTTTGGAATTCTACCAGGAATTGAAGCCCCCTGGCCTGTATTTTGCAGAATCCATTTTTTCCCCTTTATGAAAATTTGGACAGTATCTGCACCTTTCCAATTCTGCGACACATACCTTTTCCCGTTGATCTTTCAAAGATCAATGATTGTGACTCAATAATCACAGACACTGGTTCTTCCAATACCCTATGATGTAGCCAGTCTTGGCCAAGTGACTTACACTCATTAAATGAGGGAGGTAAGGTGTTTGCTCTCTCTATTAGTTATTTTTATTCTGTTCTTTCTAGTCCAAAGACAATTATCCTTGGCAAAGAAAAAAGAAATAAAATGAGAATTGAACAGTTCTACATCCCCTCCACAGTTATTGTCTTCCTGTCCTTCTTTTCCTAATGCAGCTTTAGAAAAAGATAAACTCATTTTTGTTAACCTTAGCTTTCTTTACCAGCCTCAGCTCATTCTGAGCTTTAATGCTTCTGACACTGTTTTTACATAACCACATCATCCTTTTGAATTCATCCTCCATTCCATGCTTGATTCAAATTTCTGAACATAATTTTTAAAAATTTAAGTTAGTTGATGAGTTCCCTGCACATCCATATCAGTCTCTTTAGACATCTTCCCCGCCCCCCACATACACATCATTTTTTTTCCCTCATTAGCACTGTTCCATGAAGTATCTTCAGAAATTCATTTCTGAAACCTTCTTATCTCTCTTTGGTTGATTTTACCTGCAGAATTTTAATTCATTAGATCTAAAGTATCTTGTTTTCTATTTGAACTGTTTGAAATCTGCTCTCCCAATATCTATGGTGAAAGTCACATCATGACCAGTTTTCTCTTCTTTATCACAAATTCTCAGATGCCCATGATAGAGAACCTTGCCTCATATTTTACAGAAAAAACTGAGGCTGTATGTAATGAACTTCTTGTCTCCTCTTCCTCATCTCCTAGCAATCTCCTAACCTCAAATGCCTTCTGCTATTATCTCCTCCTTCATCCTTTTCACATGAAGAGGTGGCCTTACTCCTAACCAAAGCAAAGCCTTCTACTTGTACAAGCAATCCTATTCAATCCCATCTCCTCCAGCTGTGAGTATATTATTGCTATGGTTCCTTTTTTAGATATTGTTTTCTGTAAACTTTTAGACATCTCAGCTGCTATTATTCTCCTGTGTTGTAGCTAGTTGCTTTCTTTGATATCTAGCTTGGTAAATATGTATAAATAGGTCCCTTCTCTCCTACACCCTCCTTCCCCCACCCCATCCCAGTCCATTTCAGTTTAAAAGTCCATTTGATCAGATTTGCAAGACTCCAGGCAAATTCATCTGAACCAGCTCTTGTTAAGCACACTCTATCTCTACCTAGGGGCCTGCAGTTTAATTCCTACAGCTTAAGCTCTGGTCTAGAAACCCAAATCTCATTCTCAAATGGCATTTTCTTAACCATTTCTTCCCTTTCCACATCTGCCTTTCTCTTCAAAAATCTTTACCTTTGACTGACAGTGGAGATGAAAACACCACTTGTACCTCCTAATATCTTGAGTTTATTAACCAAGATATCATAATATTTAGTGATTCTTTTTAGGTTTCTCCAGAAAATTTCATTTTTTACCCACAAAAATCACCAGAAATAGTTAGTAGTCACCTGGTTTGACAAGTATTGAGAAGTTGTCAGTCATGTCTTTGATACAGCATATCTCTCTATTGTTATTAAGTTGACAAGTAATAATAACAGCTGATGTTTATAATACACTTTCAAGTTTGCTTTTATATACATTATCTCATTTGAAGCTTACAACAACCCTGTGAGGCAGATACTATATGTATTGTTATTCCCATGCCTTGTCCCAAGTCTCAGAAAAGTGAGACTTAAAGATATTAAGTAACTTACCCATGGAGTATCCAAGGAGTAAGGGTTGTAAGTGGGACGTGCACCCAGGTCTGTTTCACACTATCTTCAGTGTCTGGTCACTAGACCAGGCTGGTACTCCTTCAACAAGGGGCACCACTTCTACCTGCAACTTCTTCCTCTAAGCCTTAATAGATTATTTCTCCATCTTCTGTCTCTTGCTGGATTATCTCCCACCTGAGAGTAACTGAGGAGCCACATCATCATGCCTTAAAGTATAAACAGCTGATTCTTCTTCAGGATATTCAGTTCCCTAATCTTTAATAAAAGCCTCATTTCAGTTTCTTAGCTCCAAGTGTCAGTGGTTTCTTTCTTCTCTAGGTCATTTCTTCAACCTTCCAACCTCCTGACACAGGTCAGGATTGCCCTTTGCACACAGGGTCTCTCTGTCACATACATAACCCCTTGCTCTATATGGACATGTAATAATTAGTAAGTAGCCAGAGCATCATTAAAAACAAACAATGCTGTAACCAATAAGTATTTTTACTTTTAAAAATGGGAAAGGTACTTAGGAGAGTATTCTTTGGGGCAGAACTTTTTTTAAGGGAAATTTTTACTAACTGTCCCATCACAGAAGATCACCAATGCTGTTATCACCATGCTCAAGCAGCATTTTATTGGGCTATGATGTGCCATGTGCAGTGGTAGACAAAGTGCTGAACATATGGACAACAAGGTTGGCCACAAAGCTACTTTCTTCTGAGATGGATATCACACATACACACCTTTTGGGCTTCGGTCCAAAATACATCTTCTAGATGAGTGGCAAACCCTTCACTTAACCATTCTTCAGTCCAATCTTGAGCTCCGATGGCTAAACCAAACCAGGCATGAGCAATTTCGTGGCAAAGGCGTGTTCCACAGAGATGGCTCCCTCCAGGTAAGACACTCTGCGACAGGAAGATGATGTGTGGGCTGTGTATAATGAAGGACAAAACACATTACAGTCCTGTTAGAACCTGCAACTCATGGCTATATTAAATATGTGTGCTTTATTACCTTGTCAACCTATTATTACTACATGCATGTTAGATCATGACAAACAGTTTGTAGCTCAGATGTTTTTTAGAAATAAGGCTGCAGTTTGCTCTTTGGCAGTGATTCAGGCTAATACTTCTGCCAAGCAGTGTTTCAGTCATCAAACAACTATTACCTATAATAAGTAACTTAAACCAAAGTTTTACATTTTAAAAATTACAAGGCTGATATAGTTCTGCATCTATGAAATCTGGACAGTAAAAAGAAAGGCAGGTGTGAATGTGACTATCAAATGGATGATCAAAGATCCTGAAGCCAAAAAAAAAATCAAGTTTTGGTTTTTTTTTTTTAAATAGAGAAGTCTTATAGAATAAAAGGAAAAATAAGAAAAAATAGAAAAGGAAGTTTCCATTTTACACTAGGGATGGTTATCAACTTGACAAACTAACAGGTGCTCCAGAATATGAAGCACACATGAAGACCAGCTCTATATAAAGAGAGTTTGTCCAAGTGTACTGTATCATTTGGTCAAGAACATTTCTTCCATCTGTGTATGTTTGTCCACATCATACAAGAAGGATAAGACAGGCAAGGCTGTGTGTCAACCCATACAAGTGTGGAAGAGAGGCAACAACATCTGGACCAAACATCTAGATTTGTTATAACCTTTATAAGTTAAAACTCTTATCTATAATATTTTGAATATCCTATTTAGGGGCAAAGAGGTGGGGTGGGTAAAAAAGAAAATGAAGAGAGATGATTCAATGCTTTTGTTTTCAATAGGTTAACTTTATTCTCATTTATACATGACTCTTTTACAATCTCCTAGGAGGCATGTGATCTAAACTATCTCCCCTCAATAGGCAGAACAAACCAGTTAGATACATTCCCCTGTTAAGAAATTAAGCCCACATCTGTGTGCACTGGTTATTTCCTTCAGAGGACATATGTTTCCTATCACGTAGACCCTGCCCAAGTCAACACTGTTTGGCAGTTTCTCCCTCACTCCTTTGCTTATAATTAAGGAAAACTCCACCTCTATTTCCTTTGCAACTTGTCCAACCATTCAGATCAGAGAGCTCAATGGAAAATACAGTTGGGTGTGCCAAAACAGGTAAGCTCTGATGTGAAACAATAATAGTGCCTGCATGCAAATGAAGCACAATTAACTAGGATCACAGGGGATTGCACCAGAAATGACTGAAAGCACAGAGAGAAGAGTAAAGGACAAAGGAGCAAGAATAAACAGCACGTCCCCAAATCCTGCCAAGAGCAAGGCAGGTAATAAGGACAGAAACAAATTAAAAGAAAAGAAAATGAAAGAGAGAGGCAGAGAAACAGCCCACCTTTTTTTACTGAGAAAAACACTTCTGTTGAGAAGCTTAACTGTACATTGTGAGTATACCACTTTGGTCATTTTTAAGTAAATGACCCCTAGCTCTGACATGTGCAATGTTAAAAGGGAAAACCACAGAAATGCACCAAGTAAATAACATTCCAGACATACTGCTGGAGGTATTTTGTCCTTTTGGCTAAACAAAACATGAGCAACTTCATGCCTTATAAACAGACTTACAAAAGAGCCTGAATTGTTAAGTGTCAACTAGACATATAGATACACATGCTAACGTATACAAAGATATTATGTCTATGTTACTACTTTCAACACAATACCATTATACATGGTAATTACTAAGAAATCTCTGCAATCTTTTTATGTTTAAAAAAAAAAAACACCTTAATGTCCAAGTGTGACCTTTATGCTGTTTTCTTATTCCCTCCCAGAGTAAAAAAAGAAGAAGAAGAAGAAGAAGAAGAAGAAGAAGCAGCAGCAGCAGCAGCAGCATGTGTGAGGCCTGTTTGTGAAAATATGAAAATCTTCAAGTGCCCAAAGGAATGTACCAAAACTGGAGATGAGTGGGTGTAATTTCATTTTCCAACTTTTTAAATATTTTTAATAGAAATTATCTTGTAGAAGTCATAAAATTTTAGATTTGGAAGGGATCTTAGGGATAATTTAATTTAGCAATCCTCTCCACCACCCCTACTTTACAGATGAGGAAAGCAAGGCTTAGACAGGTTAAGTGACTATCCCATAAAAAACCTTGGTTGTGTCTACTATACTTTTTCCCTGCCATTAAGCTTCTTAATAGCAATATAGTAGAGCACTGACATTTCAGTCTGATTCAGATCCATGGAATTCACAGACCCTGAATTGGAAGGGACCTCAGTAATGATCTTGCCCAGTTCCCTCACAATATTCCTAATTAATTGTCAGTTGTTGAGTTCCCAGTGCAGATACATTGATTTCTTTAGACAATTCTCCCCTCTTTTTTCATCATTAGAATAAAAAAAAATTCTTCAGAGCTTCCTGAGAGCTTCTTATCTCTCCTGGGCTGAATTCTCCTACAGAATTTTAGTCAATGAGATCCTATTTTCCTTTATCTATTGTCTTTGAAATATTCTCTCTTGAAATCTAGGTTTCATGTCAAACTATGCCTAGTTTAATTCTCTTTTGCTATCATGAAATTCTAAGCTGGAGTAGTCATTCCCCCAAGGTTTCCATCATTTACACCCAATCAACTAGTACTTTCCAGTGGTTGAGAAATAGGTGCAAAATGACAGGTCCCCTCATTGATCCATGAACCTTTTGAAGGATTATCATGATTATCATCATCATCTTCATCAAAATTATTATTAGGGGCAATGTTCTGGCAGGGAATACTTCAACAAATGCATGGATAACCAAAGATCTCCACTAGTACTGTATCATGCCACCCATCTAACAAGATTATCACTGGTTTCTAATTTCACATTTTCCATTCCTAACTCATTTCTGGTTTTGAAATAAATGTATTTCCAACTGAATTGGGAAAGTATTTTAATCTTCCATTCACTTTAGGTTTATAAATTGACTTTTCCAAATATAGATGAAACTGTATTTTACATAGCAGAAAGAGTTGGATCTAAAGTTTCATTCGTTCACTCAATAAGCATTTACTAAGTACCTAGTATGTTCCCAGTTCTATGCTACGTGCTGGGTATACAAAGAAAAAACAAAACAGTTCCTCTCCTTAAGGAGCTTATATGGAGAAACAATATGTGTCAGTGTAAGGAGTGAAATCACAGTGGTGAAAATAGAGATCTTTTGAAGAGGTCCATTTTGTTGTCTTCTGTATTGTTCTTTGAAAACTAAACATATAGGGGAAAGTCACAGCATTCAAGCCTTATGTGGGGAGAAAATGCAGTGGTCAGAATACATAAATTAACAGAGAAAAACCTTGTGCACCACTCAGATCCTTTGTTCCCTTTTTGATGTACACATGAACTAAAGCAGGACCTAGAATATCAAAAACACTCACAAATACTCAAAAAAACTAAAAACAACCCCATGGACACCCAAACACCACCATAAAAAGAAATTGTGGATCAAACCCTCAGCTGCTGTACCATATCTGGTTTTTCTCCTGAACACACTGATCCTGGATTTGCCATTATCAGCTGTGTGGCCTTGGTTAAGTTACCTTACTTTTCTGGGCCTTCTTAGTCTTCTTTTCTGTGAAATGAGGGGTGGTAGATTACAAGATCTCTAAGTTTGTTTATATTTCTGTCGATATGGTTTAAGACTCACAGATTCCTTTGGAATGGGAATTTTCTGGGGAAAGTTATGCCCCAAATCCTCCAGTTCCTAGCATTTTCTTCCCAATGGTAAGCATAATATATGTGATAAACTTGTGGTTATATTTCTCTTGGCAGAACGCACTTCTTTCTTACCATACAAACCAAAAGATGGAATGAGATTTTTAAAAAAATTGATGTTGACCTTTGTTCTTATGGCTGATATTTAAATCCTGTGCTTTACACATAGTAGATATGTACATTATTATCTGAGATGCTGAAATCTAAAAAGATATATTTCTTACTTAAAAAAACCTTCTAAACCCCAAGAAAAAACCTTCTAACCCCAAGTATAAGATAGAAGAAGAGCTAGATTTAGAGTCAGAAGACCTCTCAAATCCTACCTCTGCTGCTAATGTGACTAAATGTGATACCTTAGGCAAGTCACTTAACCTCATAGAAGAGGTCTTAGGTTCCTCTTTTGCAAAATAAAGAGGGTAGATTAAATGATCTCTGTGATTTAGCTCTAAATCCCAAGAAAATTCAAGGAAAAGTCACTCATGTTGATTGATTCAACAAACTGATAGTTCTGATACATTCAGAAGCACTCTTAGAAACTGAGCCATATCATATTAAATACTGTCTTAATGGAGCCTAGACCAATGATCTCCAAAATGAAGGCCATGACTATCATACAATCCCAAGGGGCCATGGCATAGGACACACATGATCAATCACTTGAAAGGTGTCTCAAGGGATTGCCATCCAATTCTCCTCTGAGGTTTTTCACCAATTTATCCACACCTACCCTTCAACTATTATACCCAGGCCTCCCTCACTCCACCTCATCCAGCAGCCACTGAGGGCAGTTATGACCTAACCCTGACTCTGGCACTCCACTTCAGCCACTGCATAGGTACCACTGGGAAAATTCCTTCAATCCATTAAGGCCCAGCCTAGCCTCCCTAAATAACCTCATGGTAATAGCAGGTACCCAATAAAGATGGGCTCTGTGTTCCAGGGCAATAAGAGTAAGAACTCCATTCCCTCCTTTTTGTTTTGGGTGGGGCACAGTGAGTTACATAAGATAAGTAGGAATGGAAAGCATGAGAGTTTCAACAAAAATCTCATTATGTTTCCTCCCAAATCAACCCTTCTTCAGAACTTTCCTATTTTTGTCAAGGGCACCACCAACCTTCCAGTCACTTGGTTTATCAGCTTCACCTTGGTGTCATCTGAACTCCTCATTTTCATTCAACCTCAAATACCCAAGGCATTGCAAAATGTTGTTTCCATTTTCTCAACATCTCTCACACCTGTCTCTCTCCACTAATACAGCCATCACCCTATTTTAGGCTCTCATCATCTCTTGCCTATACTATTATGATGACCTCCTAACTGTGCTGACTCATCTCGTCATCCCCTGCCCCTAAATCATCCTCCACACATATGCCAAAGTGATTTTTTAAAATAAATACATAAAATATATACCTATATTTTCTGAATTACATTCCTTTTACCTCTAGGATCAAATATAAACCTCTCTGTTTGGCATTTAAAGTCCTTCATAACCTGGTGCCAAATGACTTTTCTAGCTTTATTTTTACATTACTCCCCTTCTTGTACTCTAAGGTCCAGCCAAACTGGCCTTCTTCCTGTTCTCGCATGCAGACAAAAACAGAACTAAAACATCCAAAAATGAATATGAAAGTAGGGTGTGATACCATCCATTCAGCAGAACTATGTAAAGAAAGAGAAATGACTTTTTTTTTATTTTAAAGACTTTCTATTGATTTGAAATGAGAGACAATTCACTTGTGTAAGTTTTTGTATTATGTATGATGAATATACATAGAGAAATATGACTCCTGCTAAAAAGCAAGATGAACACTTTGTATATTTCTTTTTACATTTACATTTTTAAATGCAGAAAACTTAAAAATGTTTCTTATTTTGTGGGCCTGCATGAAAACAGGCAGAGGGCTAGATTTGGACTGTAGTTTGCCGATCCCTGCCTAGACAATCACTGTCCACGCTAACAGTGCCCATTTCAGGGTTTTCTTTGCCTGCTACAGGGATCCGTGCCATGGGTCTCTCCAAATGCCAAATTGCTTATTCATCATCCTTACAATGGATGGAAGCATAATCATTTTAATGAAATCTTTATACTACATTTATTTTTTGTACTGGCTCAACATTTTCCAAAACAAGAGACAGAGGATAAAGTTATATTCTTTGAACACCCACTCCACCCCAAATAGATCACACTCCTACTGCTTTTTTATTCATAATTTCCTTCCTTCCTTCTTTGTTTCTAGATTTTTCTTTCTCCTTTTCATTTCCTTTTTTCCTTCCTTCCTTCTTTCTCTCTCTCTCTTCCTTTCTTCCTTTGTTCCTTCCAATAAAAGGACAGGAAAAGTGGAGGTAGACTGGGAAAATGGGGGAGGGTGGGAGTAAGGGAATGTGTATACATCCTCTTTGTTTTCCTCTGAGACCAGCAACAGTGAAGCCACCACACAAAGGCTCCAACAAATAGAACCGTGTTTCTGTCTCTTTTCCTTAAAAATTATGTATATCATCCGACCTCAGACCAAACACTTGACTCTTACTAGCTGTGTGACCCTGGGCAAGTCACTTAACCCCAATTGCCTAAAAAAAAAAAAATATGTATATCATTGCTGACTTAAGAATGGGTTTTCAATTTTAAGGTGTTACAGAAAAATGTCACCCATGTAGCATAAAGCGTTGCATATATAAACCTAAAACATGTCTCTAATAATAGAAGGAGGAGTGCCTTGATTGTTCTCAGTAGTAGTTATAACCCATCAGAAGGAATTCTATTTAGGGCAAAAACAGACTTTCATCAGATCCCAAAGTGGAGCTGGTACTTGATTTATTTCTACTTTTCCCTACAGACTTGATCCCTTTTACTCTTTAGGGAATGATAGAACACTTTTTGGCCCAACCTGGTTTTAACTTCTACAGCAGGTCAGAACAGGTTGCATGGGTGGAGTAAAGAAGCTTGGAAACTGCTTTTGATTTAGAACAAAAAGAACCCCAAACCCTAGAAGAACCCCTCCCAGCATCCTGGAGATGATCCCAATCCCATTTGTAAGGCAACAAACTTAATAAGTCACCTTCAACATGTAGATACTTGGCAAAAAATATTTGGAAAAGAGCTGTATTTTCATCAGATTCTCACTCTTTCCAAGTTAAAATTCTCCTGCAACTTGATCAACAACATGATCAGATGAACAATATCTCACTGTGGGAAGGGAAAAGAAGCCTAGAAAAAAAAGAAACTAAGTACCATTCAAAATTAAACTACACAGTTCAAAGACTTTCCTGATCAAATGCAAGCAACTTTTACTTATATGTACCAGAGTTTCCCATTGATTTAATTTGGAAAGCTCAAAAGCTGACACACTACTCTGAGGCATTGTAAATGGAAGGACAATTTCTCTTGGAACACTCCCCTCCCTGACCCACCCTTTTACTATGTTAAAAATATTTTTTTTGTACATAAGATGTAAATATAAATATATTTAAAAATAAATAATAAAAATAAAATGTCCAACTCCTTTCTCTTCAAGGCCTGAGGTTAGGTTATTAAAATGAAAGCATCCTTCAGAATAATTTTACCTGAACATTCTAAATTTTTTAAAATAATGATCAGCTTAGATGCAGGAGAATGGAAAGATGGTCTTTTGAGGTCACTTTCTTTCCTATTATTGTGATCAATGAATTATTTGCTATCTTTCATTTCCGTCATCTGGAATCTAATTATTGATAGAAAGAACAGTAATTAACAAGCATTTACTAACCACTTACTATGTACTGGGCACTTTGCCAAGCACTGGGAATACAAAGAAAGACAAAAGCAATCACTGCTCTTAAGGGGCTCACAGTCTAATGGGGAAACCACCATACAAACAGCTATGTATATGGAGATAATCTCAGAACGAAGGCACTTAGATTAAAGGCTGAGAAAGGTTTCTTGTAAGAGGTGGGACTTTTGCTGAGACACGAAGGAGGTCAGGTAAGGTAGAAGGTAGAGATGAGGAGTGAGAGAATACTCCGTATGGGGGACAGCCAGTAAAAATACACAGTTAGGAGATGGAGCATTAGTTGTGAGAAACAGCAAGATCAGCGGCCCCGGACAGCAGAGGATATATGTGGGAAAGAGGAGAGGAGTTGGAAAAAGCCTAGAAAGGTAGGAAAGTGACAGGTTATAGAGGGCTTTAAGAGCCAAAAGGAAGATTTTATAGTTTATCCCATAGACAATATGGAAGCACTTGAGTTTAATGAATAGGTGGTGATATGGTCAGACTTATAATTTAGGAAGACCAATTTAACAGCTGTATGGAGGATGGACTTGAGTGGAAAGACCTGAGTTAGGAAAAACAACCAGAAGGCTACTGCAGTAATCTAAGTGTAAGGTGATAAGGTCCTGAACCAGGATAGTGGCAGTGTCAGAAGAAAGAAGGGGGTGTATAAGAGAGATAATAGAAAGGTAAAATCTATAAGACTTGGCAACTGATTGACTGGATATGGGGACAGAATGAGAAAGAGTGAAGAGATGAGAATAACATCTAGATTGGAATCCTGGGTCTATGGGAGGATGGTGGGACTCTGACCAGTAATAGGAGGATCAGGAAGAGTAGAGAGTTTGGTGGGGGAAGATAATGAGTTCAGTTTTAGACGTGTTGAGTTTAAGGTGTTTGAGATATCCAGTTCGAGGTGTCCAATAGGCAACTGGAGATGCAAGACTGAAGGTCAGGGGAGAAGTTAGGGTTAAACAAAAAGATCTGAGAATTATCTGCATAGAGATGAAAGCTGAATGCATAGGAGCTGGTGAGATTATCAAGAAACAGTACAGAAGGAGAAGAACTGAGAGGTTCCAGGACAGACTCCTGTGGGACACTCATAGTAGGAGTGAGCTGGATAAAGATCTAGTCAAGAAAACTGAGGAGTGGTCATATAAGTAGGATAATCAGAAAAGAGCAGGATAATGAAAATTTAGAGGGAAAAAAAACAAAGTCTAGAGAAAAGAGAGCATCAAAGAGAAGAGGACAATTGATAATGTCAAAGGCTGCAGAAAGGTCAAGAAGGAAAAGGACGAAAAAAAGCATTAGATTTGATGATTAAGAGTTCAGTGGTAACTTGGGACACAGTTTTAATTAAATGATGATGTTGGAAGCCAGACTGCAGAGAGTTAAGAAAAGGGGCAAGAGGAAAGGAAGTGGAGGTATTGATTGTTGACAATCTTATCAAGGAGCTTAGCCACAAAAGGGAGATGAGATATAGGATGATAACTAGCAGAGATGGATGGATCAAGTGAGGAATTTTTAAGTATGAGGAAGACATAGGCATGTTTGTAGGCAGTAGGGAAACACCCAGTAGACAAGGAGAAATTAAAAGTTAGTGAAAACGGGGATGATAGAGGGAGCAATGTGCTAGAGAAGATAGGATGGAATGGGATCATTTGTGCATGTAGAAGGGTTTGCATCGGGAAGGAGAGGCCCAGCTCTTCATGTGAGACTCCAGGAGTAGAGGAGATAGTGGTAAAAGGCATGTGGAGGGTGCGGATTGAGAAGAGAAGAGGAAGCTCTCAACAAACTGCCTCAGTTTTGTTCGGTGATTTATGAAGAAAGGTTTTCAGCTGAGAAGGCGGAGCAGAGGGAGAAACATGGGAGTAATGGGGGGGGGAATGAAAAAGTTTGGAAAAGTTGCTGTGGTAAGTGGTAAATGAATTAGGGAGGTGTAAAAGGATTCTTGCTGCAATCATGGCCCAGTTGAAATGACATAACAAAATTTGTTTTTCTAAACACGATTTTCTCCATATTTGTTTAGCATCATCTAAGTAGGAAGAAGGAAGCAGATGGTGAGAGTAATCCAAGGCTGGGGTTTGGCAGTGCAAGACCTTAGACAGGATAAGGGAGCAAGAGATTTTAGAGAATAAGACCACGTAGAAGTGAACTGGTTCACTGAGGGTCAGGATGAGGAAGGATGGCTAGTGCAGGGGTGATGGCTTGGGAAAGAACTGAGAAGTGGAAGGCATGGTGGTTGCAGGGAAGACAAAGAAGAGGTTTTGGGGTTGAAATGCTGAGGCAAGGAAGCTGCATCCAATTGAATCAATGTTGTATCTTCTTTTCCATGCTATGGCCAAGTAAACTTTTTGTTAACTGTTAAATGGTCTACAAGTGACTCATTTCATTCCAATCCCAAACCTGAACCACTAGACAAGCCTGAGCCAGGCCTGGCCTGCAAAAGTAGAGGAGGCCTTACTAATGGCAGGAAAGTTAAGCTATAGGATTGCAAGCAGAAGAGATGGTAGCAACAGCTAAGATAACTGGGTGAAAACTATGGAAGTTGTGGCAACAGTAAATAGGTGGAATGACTGGTAGATGAGGATGTAGAAACTATACCTGACTGGAGACTCATGATTACTGTGCACTCAGGCTCTGAAGACTTCCCCTTGTACATCCCTATGGGTGGGCTAAGTTTTTGGGGACATGGATAACCATTCTGGGGAAAAGGGAGGCTGAAAATAGTAGCTGATTATTCACTCCTATTATATTTACTAAAGGACTCAGGTTGTTAGACTCTGATATGTCATATTAATAACAATAACAACAACAATGATGGCATTTATCTATATAGCACTTTATAATGGCAAAATGCTTTACAAATATTATCTCATTTTATCCTCACAACAGCAGTGGGAGATAGATGCTATTGTTAATCCCCATTTTACAGATGAGGAAACAAGCAGGTTAAATAACTTTGCCAGGGTCATGTACTTCGTAAGCACGAGAAGCATTATATTGAACTCAGAACTTTCTGACTCCAAGTAGTTCTGCTATATTCAAAACCTGGGAAACCTTGAGTTAGCTGCAGGAATAAAGTACAGCATCCCTAGGATTGTGATAATATGAGCCTGCCTGTGATAACTTTCCCAAGAGAAAGATTCATGAGCAGATAGAACTGTTATTGAGAATCCCCAAGACAGAACCTGGTCCATCTGCCAAGAGAAAAGAGGTTTAGGAATCTCACCTGATACTCAGTTACATAACTATAGTGTCAAATTGCAATAGTCAGCTTTCCTCCCTACCACTACCTCTACCTTCCATAAACACTGTGATACAGTGGCTATTCCAATGATCCTCTCTGGAGGTAGGACCTTTCTCATTCTGGTAGCTTTGCTTAGAGAAAAGACTGAAGTTTGTTAATTGAGGGCTAGCCAATAATTGATACTTATCTGAAGAGTTGCATTAAGTCTGAAGTTATGGTATTAATTTTTTTAAATTCCAAATGGAAATATAGTAGAATATAAGCTCCTAGAGGGCAGAAACATTCTCACTTTCTAATTTGCACTCCCAGCTCCTGGAACAGTGCCTGACAAATAGTAAGCACTTAATAAATTAATTATTAGATAATAATTTATTCCTAAATTTCATTATCTTAAAATTACATTAAATTACCTGAATTTAATAAATTTAATTTAATATAAATGGAATTTAATAAATTTGATTCAATGTAAATTAAATTTATATTAAATTATTCAAGTAATGCATTATGTAATAATTTATTATTAAATAAAATAGAATAACTTATTATTATAAATGAGTAAAAAGCACTTAATAAATTAAATGAATGATCCGTTGTAGAATTTTCTAGGGAATGGCTCCCTTTTTCTCTTTGCATCATAAACCATAAGTTCAACCAAAGCAGCCCCTGAATTCTTATTGACAAATACAAAGGAAATTTGTGTTTAAAAATAACACAAGTTACTTAACATTCTGATCACTATGGGCTTGGGAAGCCACTGACATCTTTAATTTTACCTTTATTGAAACGTTTTTCATCAAGTAATTTGGATTTGTTTGAAAAGAATGACTAAATTATCCATATCCTTTGACCCAGAGATTCCAATGCTGGGTAAATACCTCAAGGAGGTCAGTGACAAGAAGAAAGGCCTCCAAGTACACCAAAATACTTAAGTGCTTTTTTGTGTGTGGTGGCAAAGAACTGAAAATAAAGTATATAGATGCACATTGACTGGGGAATCACTAAAGAAATTGTAGACATGAATATGATATAATATTACGGTGCTGTCAAAAATGAATACAGAGAACTATAGAATGAGTCAAATGAACTGATGCAAACTGAGGTAAACAGTTTGTGAGGAAAATAATATATAAAACGTGAAAGGACCACTATCTGCCAAGATTCCCTCTCCCCCCACTCTATGTTAGGCTAGACTGGACCCGGGCTTAAGGATTCAGCTGCTCCTCCTCTTGGAAGAAGCCTTTGATTATGCTGATCTGGCATCCTGGTCACATAAGGGCATTAAAATGCCAACCCACAGAGAAGAGTAATTCAGACTTGGTAGATGTCCCAAGTCTGTGGGAGTTGCCACACTCTGCCCTGACCAGCCTTGTTTACATATGAAGAATGGGAGATGACGGGGATCCCTGCCCAAGCTAAGTGCTAAAGCATCCTTGGTGAATATCTTTTCTATGCTATGGCTAAATAAATGCCCTTTTGTTAACTGTGAAATGACCTATGAGTGCTTATTTTGTTCCAATATTGAACCTGAACTAACAGGGTACCAGTCCGAGTCAGTCTCACCCTCAATACAACAACAGAAATGGAAATAATGATAATAATAAAAATAAAAACAGAAGGCTGTGAAATTCAGACTAATCTTGGTTCCTAAGAAGAGATATGAGAGACATTTACCCCAAGCCTCTTTGCAAAAGTTGGGGATCATGAGTATGGAACACTGTTTACAGTATCAGACTTTTTTTTTAATATATCAGTTTTGCTGTATATTTTCCCCTTCTCCTTAAAAAATTCATCATAAGAGATAGAGGGAGGAATGCAGAAGAAACCGTAGGTAGTGTAAAAACAAGATATCAAAGTGATCAATAAAAATTTTATTTTAAAAACAGTTCTTTAATTTTATAAATATGTAGACTTGCTCTATTTCCAAATTACTTAAGGCATAGGATTGAGTGTTGGAAAGGCCTCAGAGATGATTCAAACCTCTCATTTCACAAATGAGGAAACTGATACACAAACATCTGTCCATTTTCTGCAGGAGCTGATGGGCTCAGGAGCCTTTTGACTAGTAATTAGAAATTAAGACATATTGTCAGCAATTGCTTGAGCACATTAAATGACATGTAATTTGAAAAAAAAAATATTCCAGGGCTGCACTGTTTGTGCCCACAAAAGGGGTAATATTATTAGTCTCCAGTGAGATACAGGACCAGTCTTATTTGATAAAAGAATACATTTACTTTATTCCCAGAAGAGAAATAAAATGGCAAAGCAGCGTAACTCTAACAGCTCCTCTGGTTACCTCGCACTAAATGCAACTATTCAGCCACAATCATGTCATTAATGAAAATGGAGAAACATAGTGTGACATATCTCAAAAGCACACTGGCTTTAGAAAAAAAAATCCTTTTTTTAAATCATGAACTTAATGATCATCGACAAACACACATTTCAAGTTACGAAGAACAGGAAGAAAACTTTATAAGAAACAGAAAACTTGTTTTGTATATATAATTTTATATATTTTCATATATATGTATTATATATGCATGTATGTATGTATAAAGTTTAACAATGCAGTAACAAAATTATACTGTGTTCCTTTGTACACTTTTTTGTGTATTTAAAAACATGTTTTACTGATGTGCTTTCTTTAATTCTCCACTAACCTAACTTTTCCCATCCCTCAAGAAGTCTTCCTTGATAACATACACAGACATACTTCCATATAATTTAATATGATAGTTTAAAAGTGAACTAAGACTTTTATAACACCCTGTATGTATATAATCTGTTATCATATACACGTGTGTGTATGTATGTATGTATGTATATATATACAAATAAACACATATCTATACATACCCAAGGCAAACAAATCACATTGGCCATGTCTGCACATGCCTATCTCATTCACTGCCTCTAATCCACATTCTCTCTGCCAAAAATTTTTAGGTCATCTTCATCATCAGTCTTTTGTCATCATGAAATGACCAGGGTTCTGAAGTCTTTCAAAAAATTTCCCCTCACATTATTATTGGGAGTCCTTACTCTACTGGCTCCGCTGTTCACTTTGCATCTCTTCATACAAATCTTTTCCATATTTTTCTGAATCTATAATATTTATTGGTCTTATGACACAACAAAATTCCATTATATTCATACGCCACAAGTGTTCGGCCACCTCCCCAGCCCTGCTTTGGAGGTCCCAAAACACTATAAAAATGAATAACTCTGTATTTAATTAACTTTGAAATGCAGTACCTATGTTCCTTAAAAATCACAAATCCAAGTCTTCCTATTTTTTTTTCCTCAAAAAAGCTGTCAAGGCTAAAAGCTGTCAAGGCTTTCAAAAAGAAATCATTAGAAGAGGTGTAGAGGTATAATAATAAAAATGGTTCCCACTTATACACTTTATAGTTGTCAACGTACTTTATTTACAATACCCCAATGAAGTAAGTAGTGTCAGTATCATTACCCCTATTTTATAGCTATAAGAACTGATGTGACAATAGTATCAGAGATAGGGAGTAGAGCCTTCAAGCCTAAGTTGTCTAATTCCCAGCCTAGAGTTCAATACACTACGCTATGTTGTTATATAGCTTTTACAATGTAACTTAAATATCTAAGAACTAGTTATATATACATTGGTAATCTAAAAAGCTGAATCAATCAGACAAAAGAGCCAATAAGTAATTAAGCATCTGCTGTGCATTAGGCACTGTGAATATATACATATATAAACACATATGTGGTATGCATGCATGCATGTATATATGTATGTATAAAATAAGGTCCATTTGGCCTTGAAGGCCTGCACTAAAAGTCAGCCTTTCATGTGAAACTAAGGTAAAAAAGACTCTTATTTAACAATGATCTACCTTTTCCAACCACACTTATAAACAGAGAGAGTTAGTGTGAGTGTAAAGCTAATGGTATCTCCATTAGGGCAGTTTCGAGAAGCCATTTTCTACTGAGCACTACTGAGTCATGGGGAAAAAACTGATGGTCACATTCAAAAAGCAAACTAATCTAAAGAGCCATAAAATGTTCACAATATATGCTTTTCTTTTAAAGTACAGGGGACAAAAAACATTTTCAATAACTACAACCATTATGATAAAATACACTTTGCCTCAGTATCACAGTCATATTTGAAGGAGCAGGAGAAGGTAAAGAGAAAAAAAAAGCATCAGATTGGGGAAGGGGGATGGAATAAAAATATGACACAGAAAGACACAGATGAGATACATGAAAGAAGAGTAAAAGGGAAAGATGGAAGGAGTAGAAAAGAGGCACAGAGGAAGAGAAACATAGAGAAGATGAAGGAGGAGGAGGAGGACAAGGATCAAGAGAGTTCTTAACCTTTTTTGTGTCATGGATGCCTTTGGAACTCTGATGAAGGCTGTGGACTAAAGTTCCTTCCAAATCTAAGTTCCATGCTCCTAAGAGAAAAAGGTCAAGTATTTTATTTGGCCTTTTCCTGCCACATTAGATAATAAGCTATTTAAAGGGAAGGACCTGCATCATTTTAACCTTGGTTCTGGCTCTTAGCTCATGTTTAGCACATGGTATACATTCAATATATTCAATATATTCAATAAATGTGTGCTGGATTGATGCTTGTTAGTTACTCTAAGAGCAGATAGGTGATGCAGCAGATAGAGTGCCAGCCTGGAGTCAGGAAGACTCATCTTCATGAGTTCAAATCTGGCCTCTGACATTTACTAGCTGTGTGACCCTGGGAAAGTCACTTCACCCTGTTTGCCTCAGTTTCCTCATCTACAAAATGAGCTAGAGAAGGAAATGGCAAACCATTCCAGTATCTTTTCCAAAAAACAAACAAATGGGGTCACAAAGACTCGGACATGACTGAAAAACGACTGGACAACAAGAAGTTATTCTAAGTGATGCCTTAAACTCTGGCATTAGTCTGTGCAAGTCTCATTCTATGTATTCAGGATACAGATTAGGAGATTGAAACACAAATTAAAATCTCAGTAATTCAGAATAATTGGGGAGAATGACAGATAGGACAAGTGAAAAATCCCTAAGAAATATGGCCTCAAGGTACTGTGTGGCTTTGCTGCCAGTCTAGTCTGGCGATCAATAGGCAAAGTAGGGCCTATGATCAAAATACATCACAGTCAAGTACCATTCTAGAAACATGAGGCAGGATTCAGAACTGGGCTCCAGCCAATAACTAGGTATCAGAGAGTACCAGATAGACCAATGTCAGCTACTCTTAGCTCTCAGTCAGCCTATCAAGTTCACATTAGACAATCAACATATTTTAGGGATGGGGTCACAAGGGGAATTCATTGTGGGCTGAAACAAGTTCCTCTATCTGGTTCAGGGTAGGAATTGCAACTGTACTTGATCCAGATCAGATAAGGAAACAATGGTCAGGTACCAATCTTACAGCATAGATTCTGAAACATTTTAACAGAATTACTATTTTTATCTTAAATTAAGTTTCTAACTTAATACTTATTATCAGCTGTTTGCTTAACATTCATTCACTCAACAAAAATTTATTAACAATTGATTTGGTTTCTCTTCAGTTGTGTGTAAGGTGCTTGGTTCTTCTTCGGAAGCTAAGGCCACGCTGAGGTGACCCCTCACTTCATCCGGCGACTAGCACCACTACAAACAAGTCTCTCCTCATCCTTCTGCTGAAATGTCCGTCTCCGAGCTCGCCTGCATCTACTCTGCCCTCATCCTTCACGACGATGATGTTACAGTCACAGAGGATAAAATCAATGCCCTCATTCAAGCAGCAGGTGTAAATGTAGAACCATTCTGGCCACTATTATTTGCAAAGGCCCTGTCCAATGTCAACATTGCAAGTCTCATCTGCAATGTAGGAGATGGTGGACCTGCCCCAGCAGCTGGTGGTGCTGCACCTCCTGCTAGCACAGCTGCCCCAGATGAGAAGAAGAAGAAAGAGGAAGCAAAAAAAGAAGAATCCGAGGAGTCCGATGATGACATGGGCTTTGGTCTGTTTGACTAAATATTTTTTGTAACATTAAATATAAAGCTTAACTCAAAAAAAAACCCAATTGATTTGTTCAGCAAACCCTTTCTTCCTTTAAGCAGGGATATTTTTATTCATTATATTTGTATCCCCAGTGTCTAGCTCAGTGCCTGGCACATAACAGGTGCTTAATAAATGCTTCCTGATTGACTGAATCAAAAAGAGTACGAAAGCGAACTTTAGTCCAATTATAACAAATACTTAATTTACATAGTATTAATCTGCACAGAGAGGCACGGTGTTCAGAGAGCCAGCCTGAAACCAGAAAGACCTGGCTCCAAGTCCTGCCTCAAACACATACTAATTGTGTAATCATAGACATGTCACTTGTCCTCTCAATAATCTAAGCAACTCTCTAAAGCTAAGCTGCAGAGAAGGTGCAGCCTGAACTGGTTGAGGTTGCTTCCTCCCCTGGGAGTTCCTATAGCAATGAAAGCATAAGTCCAGCACCTAATCCTAACCTAAATGATTATGTTTATTATGCTTTTAAATACAAATACCTTCATTTAATGATATCCTAGTATATATAGACTAATAGGCTATATAGTCAAAGTAGAATTTGCTAGCTAAACAATTGGAATATTATAAAGGTCACTGATAAATTGAATTAATAATCTGCTAACCTTTTTTCTCTGACTGAACTGGCATCGAGTAGTAACATATGACACAAGAATAGCATTAGATGTACGTGTGTACGTGTGTGTGTGTGTGTGAAAATCATTCAATTAAAGTTACTTTTATTGGCACAAAGGATCTGAGAGCCAAATTCTTCTATGGCAAATTATAAATTTTTTTTAACAATTAAAACTTTTATAACAGTTAAATATCACCGTTAATTGATAAATTTTGTTTTGGCAGAGTACACAAATCCCCCAAAACTTATAGAATCAACCACAGGCTTAGTGTTGGCAGAGATTTTAAGATTTATCTAAGTCTAACATCCACTTTTTACAGATGGGAAAACTAAGGACCAAAAAGGTGAATTCACTTGTCTGAGGTCATAAAAATGATCACAGTAGCAGTCAGGATTCAAACAAAATCCAGCATTTTTTTTAACTACATCCTGATGACTCATAGACAAACTAGCCACAATGTACTCCCCCAAAACTCATATGTCAATTCTAAATCTGCATTTTAAAAAATCCATCGTCATAGTGTATATTTGGAGACAGAGTGATACCTTATGAGAAGCATTCATATTAGAGCCCTCCCCCTTCTCTCTCAAAACAAATAAATAAAATAAATAAAGGCAAGTACACTTCCCCCAGAATGCAAAATAGAGTATGAAATGAAAGGCTTTTAAAAAAAAGTGTGTTCCTTGTTTTAGTTAAATTTTCCATTAACAATATGTACTATTCATATTTGGACAGTATGTACATATGTCTTTTAACATTAAGGTATATTTAAGGTATATTTATATGCATCTAAAATTTAAGATACAAATTCACAATACTTCCATATAGTCAAAAGCCTATTTCTTGAAGGCAATGATAGTAAAGCATAAACTCTGGCATGTATTAGCAAGCTGTCTGTTATCTGAGAACCAGTTGAGCTAAGTTTATTGAGTCAGTCAGCCAGTCAGTCAATAAACATTTATTGAGTACCTATACGTTCCAAGAACTGTGCTAAGTGCTGGGGATTGTTGTTTGTCCTTTGTTCTTAAAGAGGACCATGACATCAGGAAGGTGATGTCATCACTTGCAAGTGAATTGGATTTAAGTGAGGGAGGGCTATGCAAAGTCATCAGCCTCACTCTCTCCTCAAGAACCATCTGGGTTCAGTGGCAGTACATAGGATGACTAGAGAGGCCCCCAGACACAGTGGGAGATCTTGGCCTTTTTAAGCTAGATAAGAAAAGTGAAAGACAGTTCCTACCCTCAAGGAGCTCATGACCTAAGAGGAAACAATATGCAAATAATTGTTCAAACAAGCTATATACAGAATAAATGGGGAATAATTAGGTTTCCTATAGAAGGAGGGATTTTAGTTGGGACTTGATGGAGGTGAGGAGGAAGAGGGTTCTCTAGGCTTAGGGACAGCCAGTAAAAATGTTTGGAGTCAAGAGACTGGAGTGTCTTATGCAAGGAACAAAAAGAAGGCCAGTGTCACTGGATTTAAGAGAACATGGGATGAGAGTAAAAGTGTAAGAAGACTGGAAAGCTAGAAGAATATCCAGTTATAATTATAAAGGCACATCACCAAGAGGCTGGACATCAGGTGACAGCTTTTTTTTTTTTAAAGTCACAGACATTCATGAATCTACTAAGGTGTGAACAGGGTTACAAACTGTATTGACAGATGGAGTAACCATATGGATGAAATTATAAATCTTTTCAAGTAATTAAGTAGCTGTTAGACTCTAGATGTCTATACAATTATTTACAAGTATTTAGGTCCCAAAGGAATAGTTTCCATTCCTTTAAATGGAATTTAACAAATACTTGTTAGCTCTACTTTGGGTAGATTATTATGCTAGGTCCTGGATGAAATGGAAGTTTTAGCCTGGACACAGTGCCTGCCCCAATGGATCAGTCTGCCTTATTTGGTAGCTGACAAGGTTGGTTTTATAAGTAGAGTACTACAGTTTGTTACCTATATCACGTGATTTTGAGGGACACCAAGATGGCTACATTTCCATTAAGCATCTCCTCTATTATCCTGAAAGGCTACCATTAGAAGTTCATTCCTTTGTATTCCTCTTGGTCCTTTTATACAATACAAATATTCCTGTGACTAGTACATTAAACTCACACTAAAGTATCATTGACTGTTGAAAGGAGAGGCTGAGGAAAGATAAGCATACCAACACATTGCTGGAGTTGTAAACTTATCCAATCACCCAGGAAAGGAATTTGGAATTGTGTGAAAAAAAAAAAAGCCATTAAAATTTCCACACCCACTGACACAGAGCTCCCACTGGGATCCCAATAGGCACATAAAGAAAGTTTCCATATACATGAAAATATTCATAGCAGCATTTTTTTTCCAGCAAAGACCTAGAAACAAAGTAGATGCCTGCCAGTTGTGGCTAAACATATTGTGGGCATTCATGTCACAGAATACCGTTGCAACAGAAGAAACAACGGAATATGAAGAATTTAAAGGAGTGAAGACTTAGCATGAACTGACACTGAGTAAACAGATACAAGAAAATAATATACATGACTGCAGCAATGTAAATGGAAATATAAAAAATGAAACAATGTTGTATAAATACAATAATGTTATATAATGACCAAGTTTAGCCCCAGAGAAGGAATGAGAAAATGCACACCCATATATAACCAACCCTACTTAGACTAAGCCCACCATCTCCCTACTCTCAACTTCCAACTCTCTCTCTTTGTCTCTTACTAGATCATAGATTATAGGATTCAGAACAGAAAGGACCTTGAAAATTATTTAGTCCAATATTTAAAAATTTTAAATGAGGAAACAGGCAAAAGGAGGTTCAGTGACATGAAACAGAGCTAGTTGAAGTTAGGAGACCTAAGTTTGAGTCCCAGCCCCAACGTTAACTAGCTGTGTGGCTCTGGGCAAGTACTTTGACATCCTTGAATTTCAGTTCCCTCATCTATAAAAATAGGGACAATGACACTTGCCCTACCAACCTCACAAAGTTCCTGTGAAGAGAGAGCTTTTTAAGCTCAAAATACTGTATAAACGTGAGTAATTAAAATTACCTAAATTTACATAGGCAGTAAGTAGAAGATTTGAGCTAAGTCTTCTATCTCCAAATCCAGGGCTTCTACCATACCATATTGCCTAGTCTAATATATATAACTATACGGGTATCCCATAAAGCCACGTTATCACATACTGCCACACTCACTCTCCTAGCCCAGCTATCCCATCTCAATTCTGTAGGTAAACCAGTAATTGGAAAGTATGCTATAATCGACTAGAAATATGGGATATCGCATTTGCTTCCACTAAGCTTAAAGAGCATTCTTTATCTTTAAAGCATCTGTGAAATGAGCAGGTGGAAAGTAAACCTGTCTTCATCTTACCCATAGAGAAACTGAGGCAGAAAGTAAGCTGGGGCACAAAGTCAGTCAGCAATGAATCCTGGACCTGAACACATGTATCCTTATTTAAGAATAAGTTCCACTAGCCCTGGAACTAACTACCATTTTTCTAGTATTCATTAAACTTTAGAAAAATCTCTGATGGATAACAGAAATTTTATATCATTTTAGTTGTAGGGCTACATTTATGTTGCTGGTCAAAGGTACGTTGTATCCTCCAGACACACCTGTAAAAATAAACTAATACTGTCATCTGGTCAGATCTGTTTCACTTCTTTTTAGACATAATGAAAAATATGCCACAATAATAAACCTCTTTTCCCTCTCCAGCAGCTGGAAAATTACATTATGATTAAGATGACATCATTCAGCTACTCCAAGCATGTTGCCTCTCTGAGAAATCATGGGGAAGCAATGACAGCACTGATAGAAACACCACTTTGCAATGAAAACCCACTATTTTTATTTAGCAAAATGGCTTTTTTATTGCCACAAAATTTTTTTAAATGAAAATATGACAGAGCACATTGTCTGAGGCCATTGATCACTCAACATCCCTATCGTGGAAATAAACAGCCAAGGCTAACAATTCCTTTCTTCAAAACAAGAAGAAAGATGATAAGAAAGAGCTAGAGGAGAAAGCAAATTTTAAACATCTAAGTTCCAGGATTGAACTATCTTCATTCAGGGGACCAGGCAAATTGTCAGATGTTAGGCCATTAAGTAGAGCTTCAAGGGAGGAAGGCCTCAGTTATCCTCTCCTCACTAAGGAAAAGGATGAATATTGAGGGTAGATACTGGTGAGCCATACACCTGTTTATCTGGCATAAACCGTGTTACTATGTAAAACAAGGCATAGAGGATAGAGAGTGGACTTTGGAGTCAGGAAGACCTGGGTCAAGGTCTGTCTCTGAGAGTG